>NT_176967.1:2549822-2558253 GCF_000188095.3 Bombus impatiens
TGGCGAGCCGTTTCGATGATATCGATAGATCGGGCCGGCGTGAATGGACGAGAAAGGAGCCTGCGCTACTGGAGATAGCGCCGGTTACGATGTGTCTGTGCATGCAATATTCATACGGTGTAACAGCGGCAATAAGCTTCGTTGAATGGAACTGCTACGACTATATACATTCAAACACATCCATACAGCCGTCACGGTTTAGCGCGGGTTATATCTACGCGCCGCACCTACGCGTATTTCGTCAAGCCAGTGTTTCTCAACGTAGGAACCGAAAGCTGTCGCGCATACAAGGGCGAACATTTCTTACGATATGAGCTTTAGTCACTGGGGCCAATTGCTTTCTGCCATTTAGTTCCTTTTATTCCTCCACCGTTGATTCCCAAATTTCATCAAGCGAATATTTATTTGCTACCGAATTCATCGCTTATGATCTAATAATATCGCTCGAATGAGAAGAAAAACTCTTCGTCTTGCGTCGACAGTCGATAAATCACAATTGAGGAATCCAACGAAGAACATTCGTAGCTGGAAACTCAGTGTTACGGTACATTCGTTGACAATGCTCGTTGCCACGAAGGCGTATCTCATTTTTGATGTTTCACGAGGGGAAGAAGTATTGGAATAAAAAAAGAGGGGATTCGAAATTCCACGTCATTTTTTCCAATTTCTTATGTCCCTCGTTGTTCTTACCTTGTTACCGCGCCTACACGCAAAGAACCAAGGCGTGAGAGATAGTTAGGAAGTTTCCCGTAGAAGGAGGGTGGTTTCCGGATGACACGGCTCGAACAGCTGCTTCGAGTCAAGTTCTGCGCTTTCTTCTGGAGAAACATGAAATTTACGACCTCTGTTTATTTCGCTTTGAACGCTTAGCGTTTCACCGGGAAGGAAACTTCCGGGAAATAGCGGTAATCGCAGCTTTCGAACCCCTCGAAGGAGACCCCGTTAGTTAACGAGCTTAGAGATAGAAATCGACGTTCAAAGTAATTCGTACAAGACTCGGGGGCTATCCTTCTTGGCTATGGAGAGCACAAGACGAACACAAGACGGAGAACCATTTTCTGCACGAGTACGCGTTTTATTTTGCGACAGACACGGTAAAGTGTTTGCACAGGGCTGTTTCGCGGCTACGTGAATCTCGTTTCTCGCGTAACAATGACCTTTCGCTGACGTGGGGTAGTCTAACGAGTGTCATATTGCGACATTGAAATATTTACAATGTTAGCTAGGGGCGATGAAATGTAAAACGGGAATATTTTGTTAACGTAAATGACAATTTCATTGGATACGGTTGCTGTATACCGCGCGATTTTATTCGATGTTGTAGCTATGGAATTTTAAGTTTTTTCCCCCCAGTAATAAACGTACAAGCGGTTACATTGCATGAATATTACATGAAATTCTCATCCACGGTTATCGCTGGCAATTCATCGACATTCGATGCCCTACAAGTCTACTTATCGTAAATGGCGACTTGTCCTCGATTTCGATGAAACGACCAACATCAGAAAGCTTGAATTTCGTTAAAAATTATCGCCGTAAATCTGTAAATTCGCGACTTAAACGCACATAAGATGCAAGCAAATATTAACGACATGAAATCACGCAGCAAAGTTGCGCTTTGTCACGCGCGTTTTATGGAAAATAAACTAAGCGATTCCATTTACTAATTACGATTTACGACATGCATCGCGCGATGCAAAACAAAGCGAATAGTCGTCGCAAAAAATAGGACGATTTTATTTTACCTCGATCTTTCTATCCCTCCACCTGTTTCGCAGTTTCATAGTCGCAATTTTCTCAAAAACCGTCCCTCTCTTTGATAAATTGTTCGTAGTCTGTCGTATAAACGAGTTTCGCTTCGAAGAATCTAGAAACGACTGCCTTCCTTGTAATAGAAGCGATCCCTTGATTTAGCGCAGCTTGTAAACACAATCTCGACCTTTACAACCCACGAACCTCACTCGTGCTCGACCGATGTTCATTAATCCAGCGAAATCCGAATAAATTACTAATCGCCCGTAATACCGTGTGTGCTTTGCCGACAAACCATCGTGTAATATTTTGGGTAATGGAAACTATTAAATGCGGTCGAATATGTATTCAAAGGACTCGCTGCCGCCTCTAGATCTAATTTAATTTCGTTATTGGATAAACTTTTGACCGAGCTTGCCGTGATATAATTATTAATTAGGTATATACACGCTATACGCTCTGATAATATATGTATGCGCGAAACAAAACTAAGATCGAAGATAATTATCAAGCACAATTAGTCTGGATGGAAGTTTCGGAGATTCGAGGTCCACAGATATCTTAGTTCGGAACATTATGCTTCTAGAAATGCTTCGGAGTATCGATAAAATCGTACGAGACAAATGTTTAAACTCGATTTCCGATTTGCCAGTTTAAAGATAATAGAACTATCGGGAATTCAAGAGTCTGAATCGTTCAAATCGTCGTTGAATCGCCATTGCGACTGTCTGTGACGCCAACAGACGTGTCCATTGGAAACAAAAGGGCGAAAATCATAGAACGATCCGTGAATTTTCCTCGTTCTTCGTGTCTTTGTCACTCGAGAGACAAAAAGGAGTCGTTGGTGTACTCTGCTCGTCCGATATCAGATTTCCAGATGTCGATTTAACCGCGCGAAAATCGAGAAGAATCGCGCGAGCCACCTTTTCATCGATAGCCTAATTAACCTAAATATCTGTCTGAATCAACCGCCCCCGTTTCACCGATTCTCTGTCGCGTTTCCTTTGTTAATTATTTGTCGTGCGGATAATCCAATTTAACGAACGATACGATGATTGATTATCGAGTCAACGAAAGTGCCGTGAAGCACGAGCGTACACGCTGCGAAATTCGAAAGCAACATCCGCTCGTTTCATCTTACGCGTTCCGCATCTTCTTTTTGTTTCTCGCTTTCTGGCTCCGGTTTAATCCACTTTGCTGGCGTATCGAGCTCCTAATCACAATCTCGGCGAATCGAATCGATCGACTTTATCCCCATGCTTTTTAAAAGAACAACCAGGTTTCGTCTTGAAAATGGCTTTGCGAAGGATCCCAAGCGTTTCGAGGCTTCTTCCATCGACAAACATCGAGAATCAGTTTCGAAGCTGGTGTATGAGAAAATGTATACCGAGGTACGAGACGGCAAAGCGAATCCGATCGGATCGTACGGTCTCTCGTGTCGTCTTAGTCCCTTTTCCACAGAACGATGCCTAACTGGGACAATAACGGTCTATGCAACGTCCTCCGTGGCAATAGGGCAAACCAAGCTACCCTTTATGGACCGATGATCGCTAGAAACCAGCGAAACCCCTTTACGAGATCCTCCATCCCATGTTCTCCATCGATCTTTCTTGTCTACACCGTGTTCGACGCTTCTGTATCGATCGTTCTAAAGGGAATAGAGAAGAGGCCAGATGGGAGGGATGCAATTAAGTCTTTGGCCGGTGTGTCTTTTCTCTGGAAGAAATTTGTTGATGTTACGGATACTGACCGCGGTACATAGCAATCTAGTTCGCTTGGATCGTTCTGTGTTTCGGACGAACAGGTAGTTAACGTAGTTTAGGATTAACTCTGCAAAGTGGAGATTGGAGACTTAGCACGAAACATTTCCGCAAAATGGGCTACTTAAAATTCCTCTTCTTAAGAAGTTGCTTAAGAACTTCTAAGAAATATAACGACGAATAGTTGCGGCGAGTAATTTATTTAACCACTGACGAACGACCGCGTCCTTGATATCTTACGATATTCGCTTTTACATGTGTACGTTTGAATTACTCGCTTCATTTTTTAAATTCAATCGAATTACGTCGACATTTTTGGTATAACAGCGTAGCAAAAAAAATGTCTGTTAGAGAAATCGAGGAATACGAAGACCACGAATGTGCCAGGAAAGGGGGAAGAAAAGGGGAGAGGTGGAATTTGCGAGAGTAAAATCGGCGGCAGCGTAATATCCAGGCCAGAATTTCCGCCTTTCCCGGATTCCCGTTCTCTCCTCGTTTTTTTCCACCCACCCCTCACTCATGACCTCTCTATCGCGTTCGTTCCTCCACGGAAAATTGGAAATCCCGAAAGACCGACGTGCCGGATTATTGAAATTCCACGCCGTCAGTGTATCGCTTTTGAAATATTCGCCGCTAATTTTCTGGTTAATTATATGTTTACAGATATTCGAAGTAATGACGCTTCGTCGCTGATCCCACGATAATTACGTATTCCCGTTTTCCGATGTACACGTGTTTGTCGACACACAAAAGAATACACGTAATCTGTGTGATTCCTTTTTGAAGTTATTTATTACAGTCGAGTTATTTATTACGCTGTTGAGAGTCTAATTTAAGAAGATGGAAACAAGAGAGAATAAACAGAAATGCATCGCCGATTAACTCTCGATAGATAGTTATTTATCTTCATGGAATATCCATATCGAAAAATCCACATTATTTATGCGGCCACCTATACCTATGGACTTTGATATATAGCAGAGATTGCAGAGTCGAGCAGTTTGATTTCAGAGTTATGGTACTATAGAAGTAGGGTGTAAATGATTCTTGAATGGGGGATTCTGGTGCTTGCGCCTCGAAAGTCCCGATAGTGTCGTTCTCGGAATATAGCGTGATATCGAAGACTATCGATTCGCTGGATCTGATAGCAAATGTTTTTCTATTCGAGATATGCGATATCGAAAACTTTTGACTCCAACTATTTCGTACTTGATTTTAGAGTCTAAAGGTGTAGGGTTAAAACCCTTTTGAAGAAGGACTGATTCGCAACTTGATAAAAATTAAATTTCATTAATTATTCGTTTCACAACAAGGCTTATTTATGTAAGCGATTCTGTGCGTGTAGCGTATTCTCGTCTAACCACAGAGAAACAGGCGAAGAAACGGAAAAACTCTTGAAGAACATTGCGCGACACCCCATGTACTTAGCTTTATTGGATAAAGAATTTGTAGCCGTCCAAGTTAGATTTATTGTTACTCTCACGAAGGAACGCGCTCTTGCGTCTTAAATAAACGTCCCGGTTCCCCTTTGTGCCTCGCATTCCATTTGTACGAGGAATATTAAAAAATTCAAAGAGAAGCCAGTCAACATACCCAAAATATATTTTTCGCAAGAACCATCCGTTTACAATATTTTTCATCCGTATCTCGATGTTATTTCTTACTTCAAATATTGCTTCGTTCCATCACTATGCCATGTCGATCGAAGGAACAATGGAGTAAAAATAAAATACAAATACGTATAATAATGGAACACGTTCGAGTTGTTCCGTTCAGTCGTCTCTCGGGAATTCCATCTTCTTACAACAAACGTACGGCATTTACGTGCTTCTCGCGAGCAGGCGCATGCAGATGTTCGACATTTCCCACGCGACACCGACAAATCCTGTGATAAAGATAACACCGTGCACAAAAGGTATTAACTTTCATCCCACAGAATCCTCCTAAGGCTCGCCGTGTACTCTCCGTTTAGCTACCAACGCTTTCCTTCCCTCTGGTTTCTTTCGAACCGCAAGCCTCGCGATGCTTACCACTGCCTGAAAGTATTCCGCTGTCTCTTGACTGGAAATTAGGTCTATTCGGGTTTACTAGAGTTTATGCGGTACGTGCTAGCGATGCGGTGAAACGTTCGACAGTGCCTTTCATCCGTTTTTCGCACGCGAGAAAATCTGATTTTAATCGAAGTTGAGTAGCTGAACAAAGTTGTTTACCTCGTCTTCCTTTTCAACGAGATACTCTTCTGCCAGAAATGTCTGTTTATTTGGTCTTTTTCATTTTCGGAAAAGAAGCTTCCTTATCGAACAAATTTTAAAGGGTTATTCTCGTGAGTGGAAGAAAATTGGGGAAGGTCGTAGAAGTTTCCTGTTAGAGTAACCAACGGTGAAAAGGATTACGGACACGCGTGTCACAAATTCATCCGAGATGCTTCACAGAGACGGTTAATAATATCGTTACTATTATATTCGCCATATCCCTGGTCGTGTGGGCATCAGGAAGATGCAAAGGAACGGCCCGTGGGTGGAAAATGAGTTGCGAGTAAATCATCGTCGGTCAGGGTTCAGCAGAAGCGAAGCTAATGTTATGGTGAACTTTTCGCTAAAGGTCTTACCCATATAGATGAACGGAATTTTCCATCAAGAGCAACTCAATTAGCAAAAACCTGCGACGAGCTACGATTGCCACGACCAATTATACACGTAATTGGTGTAAAATATTGTACTGTTTCTTTAGCGCAGATCGAACGTGCCACTGTTTCTTTTGCAGACACTTTTGCAAATGTATCTTTAGTCCTTTTGTCTGTAATAAAACTCGAATATTCTTCACTGGTATATTTCCTGATACGTATACGAATTTCTGTCGATTAAACTTCTTTTTTCGTAGATCGTATGGTAATTCTATCGTTTAAAGACATAATATGAAGGAACTAGCCTTGTAAAACGCGTGTTACTTTCGTATTCAAGAATCGTATAGAGAAAATATTTTCACTCGAATAGCCAAGATAATGTGCGTAATTCGCGTCGCTTGTTAAACTACGACGGAGATAAAGGAACTGCACGAAGTTTGATTTTTCTTTCGCCAGGAGTAACAAGCTCCGGGGGGAAATTTAAATAAGCAATTGCAAATACATGCTCGCGAAGAATGCATCCGCATCTGTTGCTTGCTAACAGAATAAGTAGCCTTCTACCGAGAAGAAAAGGAAGGTAGCCGGTTTTCACCTTGAAAAGAAATTGCAAATAATATGTTTCCTTTATGCGCTGCATACGAACGAGGGCTCGCCTATTAGCAGTTGCTTTATCAAGAAATCGCAACGAACATGTACTTTATAATAAGCTTCCTGCTACCATTAATCACGCTGTTCCGACAAACGCTTTAAATACTTGCCTATCGATTCGCCTAATCGACAAACAATCGGTTGCGTATTTCTCAGGAATATAATGCAAATAGCGATTTTAGCAGCAGCACGCTTCGCCACCTTCTGCGTGACGAACGTGTACAGGCAATTTTCTTCGCAATCTACGTGGAAAAATATTTGCTGGGAATTTCAAATTTTCGTGAAACGACAAGGAGAATAATTTTCTCGAAATGGCCATCTATATAGACAGGATAAATCTTTCTTGAACGTCGATGAAGTTTCATGGAAGAAAGTTTGGTCCTAGGTATTCTTGATGCAAGGACCTCATAGGCCTTGACCAGTTTTAACTCACGCTTTATTACGACCGACTAGATTTACGGCGTACTCAAGATGCACACAGGGTTATGGGGATCTACAACAATCTTAGCGCGACCAGGCGAATAAATTCGCTCGTAAATTTATGAAGACGCGAGACCTTCGTGGGACACAGGGACGGCCCGAGGTAATTGATACTTTTGGTTGAGACGCTTTTTAACTTCCCCTCGATAGCTTTAGTCGTGTTTCATGAATCCTCTGATACGCGTTATAACTTTGGGGAAGAAGCCCCGAGAAAAGTAATCGGATTCGATTAAGACTCTCCTTATGGAATTTTTTAAACTTTCTACGTTTCTCTTAGCCTGAGAATTTCCTGCGTCTGAGCCCTGTTGCGTCAGAGACTCTAGGGATATTGGGGCTAAATAGCATGTAAACCAAAACTAATTTCATTTAAACACCCGACCGGAGATCTGTTAGGACCTAAGCGACATGGAAACCCGAGCTAATCGATTCCTAATCCAAACATAACGCAATCTAACTGCGACTTAATCGCCACCCACCAAGTGTGCGCTAGATCGCACAAAATTGATATCAAAATCGGTACTACTTCGCTTCTAATTTGACGCAACGCGTTCCAGACCAGACTTGATTCGAGGATCGTCAGAAATCACCGCGGTATATCGCTAGAATGGGATTCTATCTTTAAATATCATACGAAGATACGAATAATGCACAGGGTCAGTGTTCTAGCGCCTGAATTTATCCTCTGTACATACATTTTTTCTATCTTTTGATTTTACATATCATAAGATACTCTTTATTTTATTCGTACAACTTATCACTCACTCCTATCATCAGCGCGGTGCGTTACATCGCCAACCACGAAACAACAGTGTTGGTCGTCGACCTTAAGTACCCGAAAACGATACTAAACCCGCGTGTTCCATACATGGAAAGATGCTCGACTAAAATCACCCCGTTTTCGCTTCCAAACGCATCTCGTGCATTCTTTAACCTACGAAATCACGCGATCATCAAACATCCTCCTACGTTATATAATCCTCGGTGTTCACCAATACCGAACACAAACAAATTCGAACACGTCCTGCCGCGTAGCCTCGATCTACCATTCGATTGGAAGACGCGACGTAGATTTCGCGGCGTGGAATTTACGCGATAGAAGTATCAATGACGCCGAGTGCACCCACACGACGAGGCCCACGTCATCCGTGTTCCCGGCTCGTGTAGGTGG
>NT_176967.1:2559180-2572822 GCF_000188095.3 Bombus impatiens
CCCCGCCACAGAGGGAGGAGTTGCGGCGTGTGGAGGGGACGTCGGAGAGGGTGCAAGGCCTGGTACGGCCGGGTCGAGGCGACGAGACGCCGGCGTTCGTCAGAGCGGCGTCGCGACGCCAACGGTCGCGTCCGTCGTACAGTTTCACATCGCCGCGTTGCATCAACCGGTTCCACCAGTCGTTCTATGATCGTTCACTCGATCGTATCTCGCGTTCAACGTTGGTGTTTACGTTACAGAGGGCTGCCCGGTTCTCCGCAAGTGTCGACCAGGCGTCGAGCCAACCACCGCGCTTCCTGCTGCTGCATCCACTCACGCGGGAAATCTTGGTCCGACGGCGTAACAGGTACGCGGATGGTTTACAGTTTCCAAATGATTTTCTCGCAACAGGATCAATGAAATATTTATGCACACGTTTCGAGAAATATTTTGTAATGGGGTTGCAGATGGGTACTTATGGGGGAGGGTTCGTCGAGGTTTTCAGCAGAGAAATCGATGTCACGGTTGCAGGTTGTCGCAATGAAGGACTTTTTGCGTTTTCAGCATCAATTCCCATTAACCAAGACTTTGGAAGTTTAATCTTTTGTGTTTTGAGTTGCATCTGTGACTTTTTTTTTTCTTTTTTCTTTTTTCTTACGGCTTCAGATATCTTCGACGTAATTTTATGTAACTTTTGATATCACGATACGTCGAGCGTGATTTTTAATATTTAATCTCGGTATTAGACATTCGATATAAAACTTGATCTTTCGACGAGACACACGATGCGTACATTCAAGCTTTCAAAAGTTCTCGTGAATGGAATATATGCCTCGTTTAATGGCGAAGAATCGACTCGATACGATACGTTGACCCAGGACTAGTTGTCGCTCTGCAGTCGCTCTTTAAAATCGGCGCGAGTACTCGTGCACCGAATGACCGGAGTCGTGACGCGGCTTAGGTTCGACGATACGCGTAACTCTGCGCGACGCAGAGTTAACTTAATGTTAACTTTGTTAATGACAAAATTACAAATGCGACTCCAGTCTGTTACGATTCCCATAAGAAATTATTTCATTCGCTCGTTCTGATATGGAAATGAACATTCCAGATAGAATTAAAGTTAGATCAACTGACTTCGCGTGCTATTTTCAGATACGAATAATAGAGACACAGACGTCTGAACGATGTGACCATTCATACACGTTACTTATAAATAGCGATATTGGTACGATAGAATGATCTAATTATACGCGTGTATACTATCTACAAGAAACATGGAATTATTTATTATTTGAACTATTTTATTAATTCGAAATTAATATCACAATGGAATGTCGATAGTAATTTACCCTATTTCGATAAATGTTTCACTAAAGACTTCTTTTTGAGACAACAGAATTCCATAAGCCGAATCCTTTTCAATTTTAAATCCCTGGACTCAATGGAATGCTGAATGATTCGAAACTTTTGGCCGACAGCGTATATTTGGAACATTAACGAGATTCGCGCTCTTACATTCGACACGGATTACCTAAAAATTCAATCTCAGAATTGAAATGGAAAGACGTTACTGTATTCTTCAAAATGTTGCATCTTTTTGCACGTAATACCTTCTACGAGAAAAGTTCGATTATATGATCCAAGTAACATATTGTTATCCGAGATTCGCTTGTAAGAGTAAGTTGAGCTCAGCGAAATCTCCTATACGGTAGCAGTCGATGCGATATCGTTGAGCAGTTCCCATTGATGATAATTCTTATCGAAATAGCGAGTGATATCGATCGAAACGCCGAGTTTTGCGAGGTGAGAGCGCAAAGTAAGTCGTTGACCAGCGACTATGGTGCCATTTTATCGTCACGATTACTTTCGCTTCTCGTCACGGATGGCTAACAGGTGACACTTGGTAGATTCGAATAGTCGAATAGACAGAGATTATTCCTACACAAGGAATAGAAATATATTTATATAATTTATTTATTATAAGAAATAATATGTTTTACAAAAATTACCTTTTTGCTCGTTTCACGCTTTATCGTTCTTTCGATTATAATCAGCCATCTTTTAGTAAAATTTCATTTGAAAATTTTGAAATATTAGGCAAGATTTTATCTAAAAATGGGCAAGTACTTGCCTCGTAAAATTCTCCGAATCGTTTATTTTTCTTCCAACAATTTTATTCCCTTCTACTGCCCGCCTCCTTTATTAAACTTGATAATTCCCCGGGATCGAACTTTTATAAAGTCCACTCTCCGTTCTCCTCCATATAATAGCACCTGACCTTAACTCTCTACCCCCGTGCACGCCGACAGTTTCCCGTCCCTCGTACTAACAAACAGACAACCCCTAAAACAACGAATCCATCCATTCCAATAATCAAGCCCGACTCTTCGACCTAATTTTCCGTCCAAACGCGTGAAACATCCCCTTCAAATAGAACTTACCAACCACCATAGGAAAGAGATCGATACCAAACATAGAACGAACGAGGCGAGTTTAATAATCCCGACGTCAATGATTTAAGCAACGGGCTGGTACAAACTCGGTTTTCAAAGCAGCGAACAATACGCGAATGAGATTCAGCCCAATTATCGCTTCGCGTATCAAAGCAAAATGTCTGTTGATGCGTGTCTTAAATTATTCCATAGGTGGATAACTGCCCTTTACGCAGGAATCGAGCGATTCCTAATAGGATCAAACGGAGTCAGAGTCGAATACGTCCTCGAGAATCTCATAGAGGTTCTGCATCTGTTCGAATTGGACGAACATTGCGATTACGTATCGATGCTTCGTTGGAAATGTATTAGAATCTAAATCAAAGGATTTCTCTTTCTATCGCGCGTAAATTTGTTTGAGTAATAATGGATCGAGTTTGTTAAGGATGGGAATTGCCACAGCATTGAAGGAAGTTGGACGTTTAAATATGTAGCGAAATGAATGCGAAGTGTCATCTTCTTCTTTTTTTAATATGCCATCGTGGTAGTTTGTAGTCGTAATAAGATAGGAAATTCGGGAAAATAGAACGTAGAATTTATAGAATAGCGCAGATGGAGTGCGCAGTAGTAAGTCCTAGCTTTGGTCAGACATACGACAGCGATATTCAATATTCGTGTGCACGATAATTTACCAATTAATACTAGCAAATTGACAAGTGAAGCGTTGTTGTAGGACTCCTGTTGCACAATTGGACTCCTAGTTTCTACAATTGCACGATATTAATTTATTGCTCGTTTGGTCACCGAACTTTCTGGTGTTGCCCCAGAGAATCTATTGTCATCGATAGCTCGTAATTCGTAAGTTGTTTAACTTGGAAAATTTCGCTAACAATATCTATCAGATTATTCGAGAAGTTTCATAAAAGAAACAATTTTGTAAAAAGAATATTTCTTTCTTTTTTTTTTTTTTTGACACTCTGGTATAGAATGCCTAGCATCATGTCGTCGTACGATACGCGTCGATATGAAAAATGCATGATGCCAATCTCTCTCAGCTACATCTACGTATAATATAGCTACATACGTATAAAAGACAGTTACGTGTCAAAGAGAATAAAAGATTCATTAGAAAAGTAAGCGAGACTGATAAAATTTTCCAACTTTATATTCCTGAAATAAATCATCGCAAGACTACAAAGAGTCACTTTAGCATTTTCACGTCGATTTCACATCGATTTCACGTTGAAAGGATGCGAAGTTGCGACACGTAGAGCACGCGTAACCGAAGTCGAACGTACTCGCGTCTCATCGATCTATCGATAAAGACTCGATTTCACGACTGTGCAAGTACAAAAGCCATTTCCGATGATACCGAACTCGAACGTCGCCCACTCTATCCACTATAAATAGATTCGTAGGTCGGCGAAATCGTGGAAGATGATTTACGAGAGAGCCAATGAACGTCGCCGTTGATTTCTGTTAATAGATCCAGCGTCATTAATTTGATGGAATTTAGCCGGACGAGAAAGGAAATATTACTGTGATTATACCGACGCCGTCAACTCAATTTTCCTAATGAGTCTGTTTAATAGTTTGATCAACCGGTGCGCAAAGGAAGGATCGTCTCTCGTATAACAGGAACCAGAAACTCCACATTCGTACATTAACATATGTTCTAGAAAAAGCCGATATTACTATGTGAATTAAAAGACAATATTGACGTACGTTCCGGCCTTTTAATTCGAACGAGTCTTCTGTTCTAGTTCTGTCTATTTAGAGTTCTGCGATTTAAAAGAATCACGAAAAGAGGAATATTTTATTCAATTGCAAAGTGTACAGTTGATTTTCGTACGAATCGGCTAGAATCGCTCGTGCGCACCGTTAACGATAGTTCTTGAAACGCTCGTTTGCTCGACATGGTCGAATTACATGGCCAATATTTATGGAAATCGTTATCACGCGTCTCATCTCGCGTTTTCCTGCGCTGTCACGCAGAGTCAGGTCTATTCATATGGTAATAGATCCGGTGAATTTCAGCGACATGTTCTACCAAGCAACCAACTTCACACGCATCGCCCACCTATCGAACCCCTGGTTTTCCCTGGCATTCAACAAGTAACCTCGTACAGAATAGCTGCACTTCTTCTACGTTGCAATTATTTCTAATTTAATGCGCTCCTTTTTATTCCCATTAATTCCATTCTTTGTACAATTTGTACGCACACTTTGTTTCCTCTGTTGATCGTTGAAAACACTCGTCCCTTCCTCCAGATTCGTCAACGTCAATTTTCGTGGATTTCGCATACATGTACACACACAAAGCACACAACAGATACCCCAGTTGCCAGAAAGAAGTTCTTCGTTCAAGCTTACAACGCGTAGTTAAATAAACCTTGCTGTAAAAGTTTCAGAAACGTTGAACTCAATTCCACGGCCCGGAATTCATCAATTATTTCGAACCGAATGTTTCTCGCAATAAAAACAAAACCGTCGACCAGTTGTAGAAATTTGCTGGAGTAAAATGTTTTCTTAAAAAGAAATTTCTCATGCGTAAAGTTCTTGCAAGTTCGATATTTCTCTTTCGTATCGAATTCATAGAAAGTCTAGAACCCGGAACCGAGAGCAACGTTCCTCTCAGACGTAGCATTCTGCGGGAAAAGATATTTTGCCAGGGCGTCAACTCGTCTAAACATCGCCCTCAGCGCGTTTTTCTAGGCGAATCGCGTAATCGAGTTCGTGGCTTTTCCAGAGTATTCCCCTAGCAGCGACAAAGTTAAACACAGGGACAGAGGTTCATGGTGTTAAGCCTCGAGAAAATAGACGTAAGCGCAAGGTTGGCAATGGCGGCGAACGTGAGAAGAATATTTGCGATCTTCTCAAGGGCGCGGGCGTATCGAAATTTCTTTGTATAACGAAGCGACTGTCGCGAGACGACCGACGAAACCATCCAAACCGATTCGAATTCTCCGTCCTGTCGCCATGTTTATTCCTTCCGATCTTTCTAAAGCTGCCGATCCTCGTAAATTCGTGGATTCGAGGATCGAATACCGTAACTCACTCGGGGAATAAATTCTCCATGCCAATTCGCTGCGGCCGAAAACGTTGCTCCGAACGTTACTTTGAATTTTCCTAGGAATTTAGTTTAAATTAACCCGAGAAATTTGTTAACATTGGAATTAGCAAATTTCGTTAAAAAATGTGTACGATTTAGAATTTAGAATCTTCGCCAGGTATCGAAGTTTCGTTAAAAGTAAATGGCGTGCTTTTAGATACGTCGTTCGTTTGTCCAGCTATCTCGACATTCTGCAATTTCCACGTTTTATTTCGTTTTTTTTCTCCTTCTTTGGCTGTCGCAGCTGTCAAAAGGCGTTTATCCAACCTTCGCCATAAAATCTCCGCGTTGTATCGGATACAATTAACGTCACGTTTCCTTCTCGAAACCGGCAAGAATGGAAGTAAAACTGGAGGCGGACAAAGGAGCAATGGACAGGACAAAGAGTGTATTACGATCTACGCAACCTGACAATCACGATGAATTTCCTTCGGCTGTTGGTCGATCCGAACGAGAAAATTGAGAGAAAAGAGCAGACATGATCGCTACCTCTCGTTAGAAACTCGTCTGATGGAATAATATATCCGGTAGGATCCATTCGATGGGATTTCGCCCAGGTTTCGATATTGCAAAGTTTGGAGAAGGTTAAACTGAACAGTGACTGAAAATTATAGTTATATAGGTACGTGTTGGATTTTAAGTGGATAGAGAGAAGGTAGTTGATCCTAATCGTGTTATTATATTAAACAGAACGACTACATAGATATGTAAATATTAAAATCAAGACGATATATCATTTCATAGCTTATTTGTTCATTTGTATTAATCGCACGTCAAATGTTTTACATTTCCGCTTCATGTTTTCTCTTCCTTTTACTTTCCGACTTTTCCAAGTTGAAGCTATCGTTTTCTACTTCTCACACATTTCTTTCTTCCACTTCTTCATCCATTTCTTAAATATGTATCATCGGCCTTATAATTAAATTAAACTAAAGATTAAACTCTCTCTAAGGAACAAACTCTTCGGCATCACGTCGTAGTTCTATGCTAAAGTTCTAAGTTGTCACGATTATTTAAGATGGTACAATATTAATATCTAACGATTTAAGTCGTTGGGATTCTACGATGCAAGATCGTGGTTCACAATGAAGACTCTCCAAAGAATTTGCTTTGCTTGAATTTGCGAATACACGTTGTGTTTTCGATGTGTTTGGAATTCGAAGGAACGTGGGAATTGATACCAGTAATGTAAAATAAACGTTGTGGAATTTCGAGCGAGTCCTCGACATTCTAGAAATACAAAGGAACCAGGAAGACTTCGAAGGTTCTGAAGGGATAAGAGTTCCCAAGACGTCTTAAGGGCTTCGTATGTCGCTAAGATATGAAGCTATTCCAGAGAATCTTAGATTCCAGAAATCCCAAGTCCGTAGATATCAAATCGAAGATGTCCCCCAGGGCTATGGATGATTCATGTAATTACAATGGCGGGAAATGAGAGTACAAGATGGAAGAAAAACTTCAATACGTTACTGCGAAAAGTAAAAGAGAAGTCATCGATAGTGAACTATAATTAGAAAAGTAGAATAGCTTGATATCCATTGCTTCGAGCCATTTTCCTACGTAAAACAAAGTTACAGCAAAGTATGCTTGTCCACAGGTCGATATTCCATTAAATCGCGGGTTTATTACACTCGCAAATATCATTCCTTTTACTGAAGATGCAACGACATCGCAATCGAATATTTTCTCTTTTCATTTAAATGAAAAATTCCATCTCTTTTTAAAATATTCCCAAGCATCCTTACAATATCTCGCTGCGCGATGTTCGTCACGCTTTTCCGAATTCCATCGTCTCTTTTCCCATGGCCGACAGTCAATCCACGCCTTTGACGTTCGGTACACAGCGTGTTAACAATGTCCTTAGCATCCCATGTCGTGGTTATCCCTTCTACGAGCCAAGTATTCTCGACATGTTCCACGTTGACTGGCTTTCCTACGCTTTTTATCCTACGATCGACCAAGCAACTTCCTCTTTCACGTCTACTCTTATTTTTTCCCCTGCGCTTTTTCTAGCTACGTGAAGATTTATTGCCTCGCGCCGTCCACCGTGAGTTGCAGAACAGATTGAACGGCAAAGCACGAGCTCGACGGGCTTCGAGCTGGATTTCTGTAATAAGGATCAGCAGCAATTTCATGCTGTTTGGTTCGCATGCATTTCGCACGGATAAGGTTCAAGGGAAGCTAAACAAAATTTCTATTCTTTTCTCGATGAAACGAATTATCTCGCGTTCCGTTGTGCTTTATATGTTACAATTACTTTTAACGCGAGTCTTGACCCTTCGATATCCCTTTCAAATACGATAAAGGTAACTATATATCTTTTTCTTTTCTTTATCAAAGACGAAATAATTTATGCGCTGTGGGGCACTTTACGTTCGATGTTACCCCCGTTTGGAAAAATCACGACCGCTGTGGCTGTGCCAACAGACGACGATTTATGAATGTACGACGCGGTTCCATTGAAATTTGATTAACGATCATACAGGAGGGCAAATTTGGCCGATTCATTCGTGTGTACCATCATTGGATAGAAATTTCGCGGACAGGGTGATTGATTCGAATCGACCCACGAATCCGTATCTTAAGGAATACCATAGTAATCCTATTCTTTACGAGTAAGCGTTCTTTGCCTTTCCCATTCTTTCTTTATGTATTTCTGCTTCATATTTTAGCGTATTTTCCAAGGATCAATGAAAAAGCAACGTTCGTTGCGCAAAAACCTAGTGATTAGAGCAGAGTAAATTGAAAAACACGCGTACGTTGCAAGATACCTTTTCATTCCATTTCAAACGATTCGCGTATGACGACGAAGTATTAAGAAACGCTAATCGAACGATCGTTTGGTTTATTGCCACTGTTAAGTCCAACCGTATGTATCTCGTCAGCATTTTCTCGTTTTAATACCCGCGCGAGTGAAATTTGTCAAAGTAAAAACACGCGTCGTTGCACTATCGCGTGCAGCGATAACAGAACGTTAATAAATTAGGCAAGAAATCGCGGTGCTTTCACCTCGGAGGAGCGAGAGGAAGAGAAAAGAGTGGACAGTTGGCAAGTTGGTTGACGCGTCGTACGAAATTCACAGAACAAACCGTGCCAGGGAAAATGTACACGGTAGAAAGATAATTCCGGTTTACCGGCATCGTGCTTTTGTCATTCTATGTTTTTTTCTTTTTTTTTTTTCGTCCTGTCGTATCTTTTGCGTTTGTCGAATTAAAACCACCCACCCCATTTTCCTCACGTAGGCATGGCATACCTGCTTATCCTGACAAATACCACTCTTGGACGGGGTAAACGTTGAAACTAGGTCGAAAAGAGTTATTTTTCGACGAAGAAAGAATCTTGATGGAAGATTCAAAAAAGTTTTATTTCCGAGCAACTCTTGTCATTGGCGGTGGTAAAAGTATGGTCTCGAGCAGCCGACAAATTTCTTACACAGCGTAGTTCTTATACCGTCCGTTTGTAAAATTGAACTTTGCTGGGACTTGTAATTTTAATATAAATTACTCGCCATATTTCATTTCTCCCACTTTTTTCTTTCTCTCTTCTTGTTGGGGAATTGTAAAACTTAGTTCGTTTACTCTTGCGATTCTACGTAAAAATAACGAATTATTCGATTTGTAAAAAATCCTCGCAAGTTTCTAAATTTCAAGATATTCGCATGATTCGCTTATATGCTTGTTATTTAATAAGCGAACAAAATTACAGCAAAATGTTTCCAGCGGTTAAAAATCGATAACTTGAAAACGAGAGAAAGCTGGTAGCAGTAAACGTGCGAACGAATAAACAAAGAAAAGTAACCCGTTGATTAAAAGTATGTAAATTCGAACTTTTTAATAGTCCGCAAAAGAAAAAACAAAATGGAACATTCCCAGGAAAGTTCGCCATGGAGATACGATTTCGTGAGTTGGTTTTCCTGCGGAGATTTCGGTCCAACTCTCGGTCCAACGCTCCAGTTCACCATGATAATTGGTGTTGACATACGACGGGACGTTACCCGGCTAGCATAATTAGTTTGCCAAGTGTAATTTCGTGGCCGTTACTTCTCAGGGATTTAACCCCCTGTCCCCGACGACTGAACAAATTCACAATTTCGGCAAAGCGGCGATGCTCGTTTCGAGCTTGGACTGTAAATGTCAGGTTGCAAGCGTCGTTCGCCGATATTTCGCGCGTGTTAAGACCTTCACGGTGCCTTTACCCGATCAAACTTTGAGCCAACCACCGATAACTCTTATCGATAACAGTAAAATACTCTTGTTATGAAAGATACAAAAGTAGTACGCTATCTTGAAATACTAGAGCCACCAATATACTAAATACACACGGATAATTCCAGTTTAAATCATCGTTATAGTCGTAGTTGAACGACATTAATTCCATTTTAAGAAAAATCGATATCGATTTTATCAGAAGTGGTTGGATATTTTTGGTAACAACGAGATAAAAACATCTGGAAACCGTGAGTTTTGATAATTTTGGCGTTAAAAGTATGGAATATATTTCAAATAATGTCAAAATCAGACACTTCACATTTTATCTCTCCACTGCGCAATTTTTCACCGAGATCTGTCAGATTATCCTGTACTTCTTTTTCCAATATAAAATATTATTTCTCCTGCAACTTTATCTGCTTCTCAAGAAAATTCTCTGTTTCGTCGTGTTTTCTACCCCATAATGGTAGACCCAAGTCCCTTCAAGTTTATGACATTTATCTTTCGAACGAAATTTTTACTACGTTAAATCTAACTCGCTTCTCCTAAAGGTGATTTTCCACGGGCTGGAATTTGCCATAATGGGTAGTTTTTTCGCTCCTTCGATACTTGGTCGCGTAATTACGTTCGACGCCCACGAACCTACAGTCTATCTACACAGCAATACACACTGCGACAAAGTAGACGGTTTAAAATTTACAAGGTTACTCTTACCGAAGGTTATTACGCCACGTACTCCAGCCTCGTTAAATGAACATCCACGTCCCAGGACTCCATTATTGAATTTTATTACGATTACATGACCGTGATCATTCAGCTGTCTCGTGTAGTTACGCGAAACATTTTACGAGAACTTCGACCGAAGCAAAGAGAGTTATAGCGTATAAGGTGAAGGCCAAATGAAGAGATGATATCGTTGCTGAGTAACACAGCTTGGGACACCTTACGTCAGCGATTCTTCATCATCCAAGAATCTTATAAAAACTTATTGATCCTCCTGCATTGGTCAGAGAAGATTCAAACTAATATAGAATTTTTGCAAATTTTCGTTTTGTTATTCTGTTCGTATAAATAATTTATATACATGTAGAAATTACGATGAAATGCAACTGTTTATTGTACTGTTATACCGTGGCTTCTCAGTTCGAAGTTCGAAGATTCGTCGATGGAATTGCAGGAAATCGACGATATTTTCTAGGAAAATCCGAGACCCGGACACAGCGGTTCAGGATAACGAAGACAAAGCTTGCATTTTCAAATGTATTCTTTACAAATTCGATACTTGTCGCGTGATATACAAATTATACGCCCTGTATGCTTCACCAGTATGAGCGGCACGATGACTTACGAACGAAGGAAACTTTTCATCGGTCGTGCAATGATTTTGACGTCGGTCTCTGGTATTGGGAATTACCCCATAGCTTTGCTAACCTTAACTCAACGCTTTGCAACTAAATGTTTGAATACGGCGATACGATATGATATGAGGAGTCTCTGGACCAGAAATAACGTAACGATACTTCTTCGCTCGTTACAACGTAGCGAACAGATGATAAAAAGCGCGGAATGTTAAAAAGAACGGGAATTTGATGAAAGAAGAAGTACCGCGTCGTGCAGCCTTTCGTTAGGCCACGCAAGTTTTCTTCGCCTCTGTCTTTCCGCAACTTCGATTAAAGTTGCTTTGTTAGTCCTGTTAGTGACTTTCGAAATTTCAAGGGAAGCGCGGGCGCGAGTTAAAATTTTGTTCGACAAACTTTTTACGACCTCGCAACTTCCGTCATTCGTGATGTCGCGATGTTTCCTGGGAAAGTTCGTTTCCATGCTTGCTGCACTTTTTCCTCCACTATTTGTTCGATGCCTATAACAAGTATCTCGACCTGTAGAAGAAAAAAGTTGTCGACGAACCAAAACATTTTATATCATTAGCTATTCTTCGAATAACATTTCCTGAAACTTTCTACAAGATATTCTTCGAAAGCAGAAGAGAAAGGGGACATAGATAGAAATTTATTCCATCCATTTGATGTTTTATCATGAAAGCAACGTTTAAATTCGCCATTCTCACGTCCAGAAAATAATTCTCGCATTCTCTTACGTTTGTCCGTACCGACGATCTCTGCGAAATGTAATCTCGATGACAGCCTACCACTTTGCTAATGGGAAGTCAGAGTGGTGCGCAAATAATTTATGGAAACGCTGTCCTTTGAATTTCGACGTGTACTTGTTGCGCAACGGCCGATCTCTAGATTGTTTGGATCGTCTAGATTGTCTACAGCAAATAGCTACTTAAAATGCACGAGATATTCCTCGCGAGTCGTCTAACGCGACGAGGAACGGACCGAACCAGCGTTGAACCAGCGAAGAGGAAACGTCGACGAGGAAAGTACGATCATACCTATGATCGTTTCCTGCCATCTGCTAGTTGTTTCTACGTTTAAAGTTTCACCTGGGAAATGCAAGTTGCACGCAATTCCTAGCTTGCATGTTCGAGATTGGAGAAGACTTGCCATTACGTGAGAATTAAAGTGCCAATACGAATTTAACGATAATTAACAGTTCGACGTTTTATTATTACGCCAGTTAACGAGTTGGATTTTACAACGATATCGCTCCGTGCAATATACGAAACTTGGGAAATATTTCCACTTGGGTGTAGATATTCTTTAAGATCTTCGACAAAACTCTGGAAAACGTTTCCTTAGGTAGAGATTATAGCGTATCGCGACTTTTCTTCGATTCTTATTCAAACCTTAAATCTACTTCTCAATGCAGCTGAAAATATTCCGAATTAATTAAAAAAGCTGGTCTCGTTCTCGTTAAAATAGATTATCCGAAGAATAGTTTCCCTCGTGATACATCGTGCTTCACGAAATAATTCTGCCAGTTTCTTTGATCCTTTTCAGAGCACTTCGCTCGGTCGATCTTTCAACTAACGCGCCTTAACGTGAAAAATTCGAAAAATAAGTTAACAAAGAGTGTATGGTAGGTTAACGAGGACTCCGCGAGATCAACCGCATTCTTCTAACGATTTTATTTCGCCGAACCGCAATCGCAACTCCCACGGACGAACGTTAATTTGCTCTAGTAAATCAATACTCGTATTCCTCGTTTCATGACAGTATCTTCTTCCAATTACCTGCCTTCAAATGCCAACATCTTCTACGGTGTTCGCGTTGACGTTAAATCGTCTCCGACCTAACGAGATTTTCCCTCGTTATGACAAATCCGAATAACGTAAGATGATTCTCGGTTGAAGCGTATTTCGATATATTCGAACGCGAATTAATTATCCAGGACAAACGAGCGAAGTGAAAGGTTTACATCTGGTAGCGTAACATCGCGAAGATCGAACGAGATTAAAACGATGGAGTAATATTGTTAAAAAGAATTCTTTATTTCATCGAGTGCTTTCAAAGGGAATAAAACGAAGAGGGTTGCGACAGGGAAACGAGACCCGTTGGGGGAAGATTCCAAGAAAAAAAGCTTTCGCTTAGATGTTTTCTTTGAATCCTCGTTTTAGTGTTATGACAATGTTAGCGTTGGACTTGTGTTTGTTTTCTTCTTTCATCGACATAAATGTCCTACACATATATACGAAATAATGAGCACCTGAATCTGATCATTAGAATCGTCCTTAGAATTTCTCAAAACAGCTACGATGGTTTGGATAGAGTTATTTTATTTTATGAATATTCCATTCTTATTTGCATCTTAATAAGTACCAAAAGTATTTATTATTCATTACACTTTTAAGTTACATCTTAATTATATTTCGCTAATGTAATATAACCATAGATGCATTGGAAGGTAGATAGTTTAAAAAATAATATCGATTTAATGATTTAATAAACAAAATTTACAAGCGTAGTTCTTGGCTTGGTATCGTTTTCCAAAGATTAATCAACTGA
>NT_176968.1:0-443 GCF_000188095.3 Bombus impatiens
AACGCCTTTCACTCGCGTAGCCGTGATCGCGCGACGATAAATCAACCGACACGCATTAAGCATTAACGCATTTACATATCGACGTTGGTGCGCGAGCGCGCGTCACCGCGCACTAAATCACGCTCGATTTGAAAATAATGCATCCTACGAATCGTAAGCGGTGGCTGGACCGACGTTGCGCCGTCTCTCGCGCCTGTCTGTTCTCGCGGGGCCTGTTACCGCGAGGCGATCCGACGAACGCGAGTCGCGCGAGTCGACGAAACGATCGGACGAGAGCCGCAAGGACGAGGACGAGGTCGGTCGAGGAGAGAACGACTTTGCGGGAATCTCGATCACCCGGGTGAATTGGTGGCCGGCGAAGGACCGGGAACGCGGTGCGGTCTCTTCTCTAATCTAATCGTCGTTGGTCCGCGTTTCCCGCTCCTTCTCCCTGTGACCGTCTC
>NT_176968.1:523-753 GCF_000188095.3 Bombus impatiens
GCTCGGCTCGTCTCGTCTCGGTCCCCCTTTCGCCGTCTTCCTGGAAACCGGGTCGCTGGTACGCGGTTGTTTCCACGCGTGTAGGTACACGTGTACGCACGTACACGCACGCGTTCGTGGATGCTCAGGATCGGCCGTAGGTTCTGTAATAGCCCTGTGGGCGAACGAGTCGCCTCGCTGAAAAATAAGAAAATTCGAGGAGGATCGCGCGACGTATCGTCCGGTTCTCG
>NT_176968.1:2885-3065 GCF_000188095.3 Bombus impatiens
CGATGCCGATCCTCGCCGTTTCGTGGACCGCTCGTCCTCGTCTCGCATCCTTCTTTCGTGAGTTTCTTTCAAGGTTTTCACCAGTCGTTACCGCTTTGCGCCGCTCTAAACCATTTACTACCATTTCGGAACGCGTTTCCATCGAAATACCCGCATCCGACCAAGATCGGGTCGATTTTC
>NT_176968.1:3116-4552 GCF_000188095.3 Bombus impatiens
ACCTTTACAATTTACAAAACGAACGAAGGTGGTTTCGCAAGGCACGCGCGACCGTTGTCGTTACGCGGCCGTACGAGTCGTGGCGCGCTTCTCGACGTGCCAGCAAATAAATACGTTTCTCTTTTACTTTTTTCTACGTTTCGCGCTTCCATTATTCCTTCGCGATTTTCGGCTCGCGCGTCCACGCTTTGGTCAACGTCCGAACGCGCGTATATTACCCTTTGTGGGAGAATTCGCCTCGCTGCACACCTACGTGTACTCGTTTCTCTCGCGAGTACACGGACGCGTCATATACTATACGTACCAAACACGTACGCGCGCTGGCACGCCGGTGTATCGCGTATATACATCGGGCGCGTACGTAGGTGTACGCGAACGAAAGCAGCTGCGATCGGTACGCCGTGTATTTACATTTACAAAGAAACGCGTCGGATCGAACGCGCCACGGACAAAATTTTCGCAGCGTTCGCGGACTCGGCCAACGCCAAGAACAAAGGCGTCCGAGGCGAAGGAGCCGACGAACAGGAGGGTCGAGAAACGAGAGAAAAACACGGCCATCCCAGGCGGTCTCGCGTTTCTCTTCTCCTCGCACAGAGGGCGAAATCGTCCGACGAAGTGGCGACGCATCCGTCGGTACGGTCGAGCACGATCGGTAAAGTCAAATTCGTCGGTAAAATCGCGCGCATCTCGAGCGTGTGTTCCAAGTTCGCAACCGAGTCGAGTCGAGTCGAGTCGAATCGAGTCGAGTCGAGTGGAACGCGCGACCGGCTCGATTTTGATAATTGTTTTACAAATAAAAATAAATAGAAAGAATTTGTAGAGAGATAGAGATAGAGAGAGAGAGAGAGAGAGAGAGAGAGAGAGAGCCAGAGAGAGTGAGAGAAGGTGGGAGGGAGAGGCAGACGGCGAGACGATATCGTTTCTCGCCCGGAAACAGAAAAGAAATCGAAAATCGCAGGTACGCGACGAGTCGCGTAGCATTCCGTATTTCGTCGACGAGAACGTGACCGAGGACGAGAAAGCCGACGACGTTTCCGTGACACGTCCGAGAACCTTTGGTCGGTAAAGAAGTTGGTTGCTGCGTCCCGGACGTTCCCCAGTCACCGCGTTGGCAGAAGCGGCACTCGTGTCGCGCTAGTTGGCGCCTTCCACACGATCTTCTCTACCGCGTTATTTTTCTTCTTCTCGTACATCTCGTTCTCGTCCTCGTTACGACCTTTCGGCGTGGATAGCCGTGGTGGAAGTTATAACCGAGAGGAGATCGCCACCGGTTTGGCTAACGATTGGCTCTAGCGGTGGCACGCTAAAAGATAAGAAAACGAGTGAAATGTTAGCGTCGCTGAAACTGAAAGAGGGCGAGTCGTCGCACTTACGTAAGGGTAGTCTGTCGATTGAGAACTGCGGCGGTAGGTAAAGCGAGGGGCGAGTGCGCGTGG
>NT_176968.1:4600-7001 GCF_000188095.3 Bombus impatiens
GTCGGTGTACCTAGGGGTGGACGACGTTCGTCGGATCCTCCGTTCCCACCCGACGCGTTACCGCTTCCGTTCTCGTTCTCCGCCCGATCCCCGGTTTCTGTACCGGCACCACCGCCGTCTGTACCTGCCCCGGTCGCTGCCTCGCTCTCGGCCTCTTGCTTCGCCTCCGTATCGGCCACTATCCCACCCCCGTTACCACTACCACCGCTCCCATACACGTTCAACTGCAGCGAGTCCACTGGAACGTGAAAAGAGACCAACGATTCGAAACGTTACCTTCGCGTTCGCTCCTCTCCGCTCGGTTACGCTCGTCTCTATTCGCGCTGCTCCCTTCGCCCTCTCCTCCCTCCATTTAGAACGAGCGGCGAATTTTTTATCTCGATCGGTCATCCGACTTGTTTGTTCGCAACGCGGCGCGGTGTCGCTCCATGTCGGACTTTACTCCCGATCCGGGACTCGAATTTCGAGTCGTTCAAGGTCCGTCATGAGACTACGTACTACGCGATGCTACGTATTTTATCGTCGTCGTACCTTTTCGATTCGCGCGTACCTATCGTTTTTCCTCCAAATCGTACTTCCATCGACGAGACGCTATTATTATTATTATTAAAGAGAGAGAGAGAGAGAGAGAGAGAGAGAAAAGAGAGATAGAGAGAGGGAGAGAGGGCGAGAGTTACAAGGAACGGACGAAATCCGAGAAACGACGATTCGTCCGATCCGTAGGTACACCAGCCGTATCGATCGACGATCGATACCCGTCTCGAGATAGACAAATAGACGCGTTGGGGGAAAAGCGAACGGAAAAGGAATTTAATGACAAACTTGCTCACCGAAGACTCACCGAGTAAGTTAGACTTAATCTCGGTCTTGTGCATGCCGCTCGGTCCCGCCAAGTTTCCGCTCATTCCCGAATGATTCTTCGGCTTCCTTTTCCTCGTCTGTATTCCCTCCTTCTTCATGCTCAGTGGCCTGTTCACCTGCGCAAAGACAAAAGAAAAAAAAAAACAAGACTCGACAAGTTTTTCCGCGACACACGCGAACACGAAATTACTGGAATTCGTCGAAACGTGATAATAAACGGCCGGCCGTATCGGCCTTTACGATCTCGTTAAAATCACCGATAAGACGGTTGCGCGGTCGATCGGCTCGTGGGATCAAAGTCGATTAAGGACGCACCGCGACGCACCATCGGTGATGCATCGCGGATAACAGTCAAGGTTTCGGAGACGCGGAACGCCGAGCGAACGCAAGTTCTCGAGGCGAGACCACTCGAGGTGCGCTGAAACACGGCACTCGTGATTTCGTAACGACGTATCGCGTACACGTACGTAACACGCGCGTACGATCGATGCACCGATTTCACATCTTGGCGTTTTCGAGATGTTTTCGGAACAATTATCGGAGAACCGGGGGAAGACGAGTCGGCCGGCGAGTACGCCGAGATAAAGGCCACGCGAGGAGCGTCGAGTTGCGTAAGAAAAGTAATCAACGGGCAACCGGGATCACGAACGGTGACCGCGTTTCGTTCTCGATTCTTGGCCAAGATTTCGAGTTTCGACGGATCGACGACATAGCGCGCGTGTGCTCTCCTTAACCCCTCCCCTCCCCCCCCCTCCCCAAGGTAATAACAACGAACTTTACTACCTGGCAGAGAATCCGGCGGCAAAGAACCACTCTTGGTAACAACATCCCCAACGATACAGGTGATAAAATATTAGATCGATTATACGTACGAAAAACAAAGAAAAAAAAAAAAAAAAAGGAAGAGAAAGGAGCTCGATGGTAGTCGAAAAATGCGATTTTCTTACGTATCGACCGTGGGTCGTAAAAGAAACGGCAGATTCTATCGATGACGTCGCTACTGGCGAATCTGGATTTGCGAATAGGCGCGTGAAACAAGGGTGACATGTTGGAAATAATCGGAGCCAACTCGCGTCGCGTTAGATCGGTGTAACAGCCCATGGTTTCCCGTCGACGGTTTTACGCTGGTCCAACGACGACGCAGAATGTCGTAACGACGCGCGATCGCCGCGCAATCGCGATCGTTACGCGCCACCGGGTTAACGAAGAGCGTCGGGATCTTTTTGCGAGATTTTACAGCGGGATTCGGCTTGTTCGCCCGTTGCTTTCCTTCGTTTCAACGCCACACTGACATAGACGCGCTTTCGCTTCGAAAGTAATTCGCGGCGATGGGTCGCGGCAGTTGTACAAACAAAGAGAGAGAATCGGCTCGAGTCGAGAGACGAAATTCGTCGGTCGACGAGGAATCGTCGTCGCGTTTCGCAATCGGTGGCTCGCGATGCACGGCGGAGGAGAGAAGGAGCATCGATCGACGAAATCCTTCGAAAACACTTACGTTGTGTAGCTTGTAGTAGAGGCCGCAAGCGTTGCACACCGGCTC
>NT_176968.1:7013-7981 GCF_000188095.3 Bombus impatiens
TGTTGTTCCGCCGCCACAAGGTCGTGTTGCTGGTCCTGCAATTGGCGCACTGAACCCCCGTCCTTCGTACGCCGGCCTAGAACGAGAAAACAGGGGACGAGAAATGACGGAGCGGTGGAGTATTCGCGTGGACTCGAGAACGCGAAAATGGGAACGTTCGAGACGTAGAAACTAGAGTAAACAACAACCGGCGTGAGCCTCGGCGCGATTGTTTGCTCTCGGTAACAGATAACGTCGATTCTTTTTTTCGCGGACGAAGCTTGCCAACGAACGAACAGGGAGAGAAGAAGAAGAAGAAGAAGAAGAAGAAGAAGAAGAAGAAGAAGAAGAAGAAGAAGAAGAAGAAGAAGAAGAAGAAGAAGAAGAAGAAGAAGAAGAAGAAGAAGAAGAAGAAGAAGAAGAAGAAGAAGAAAAGGAAGAGGAAGAGAGAGAGAGGGAGAAGGAGACGACGAAGGGAAAGAGGCAAGATCGGGCGAAAGGGGCAATCGCGCGAATAGATGCGAGAAGTTTACCGTGGCGACGGTTTGTTTGGGTTTGCCGCATCTCATGGACGACCTGTTTATCCCGTTCATCTTGTAGATGCAACTATGACAGTAGAAACGGCCGGTTTCGTCTCTCTTCCAGCTGGACGTTGGATTGCCGCAACCGAAGCACTCCTTCGGATCCGCGGTCATGATGGTTCCGTCGAAACCGTCCTCGTTGGTCAACGGCAGATTCGGCCACGGGGACGGAGCCGTGGTGCTACCGGTCGACACGCTGTACGCTCCTCCCGAGTACAGCTGAATGTTGGCCGCGTCACCGACGGAGATCGCCGCCACGTTCTGATAGCTCGGCACGCAATCGAACGCGGGCGGAGACGGAGTTCCGGCGGCCGACCAGTACTCGCTGGCGGTGTTCGGCTTCGTGTAAGAGTACGATCCGGCCCCGGTCCCGTACAGCGTCACCTGAGATCCCGGCGAGCCTGGCTG
>NT_176968.1:8027-8285 GCF_000188095.3 Bombus impatiens
GTCGGGTCGCCCTTCATGTACGCGCTTCCAGGGGACTCGACCTAAATTACCAATCTCGTTTAACAGAGATATCAATCGTTCGCGCATACCTTAGATTCGGTGCGATTCGACCTTCTTCGCGTCTTTCCGCCGCTCTCCGTTCTTTTTTCTTTCTTCTTTTCCTTTTTTCCCCCTCTCAAAATTACGACTACGAACGACTCCACCGAGTGACCGAACGCGAGAACTCGTCGATCGTAACTATCGGGCTGGCAGCTAAGC
>NT_176968.1:8306-8633 GCF_000188095.3 Bombus impatiens
CTTAGTTGCCAACCCAATACTATTCGTAGTTGTCGTTCATCGTCGTTTCGTTGTTCTTATACGATTCCCGTAATAATATCGCAACGCTGGGCAAATGGACAAACGGACGAAGAAATCGGCGGTACGATAGACGACGGAGAAAAGCATCGAGCCGAGCCTACTTACCCCGGGCACCCGCGACGACAGTTGAGACGGATACGCGAAGATCACTTGATCGCCGGGTTTCGTGTAGCTGTAGGTCGGTGCTTGTTGAAACGTCTCGCTGGCGGATATGTACTGCTGGTACTGGACGGCTTGCGACGGCGGAATCGGCACCGTCTCCAGCGT
>NT_176968.1:8863-9039 GCF_000188095.3 Bombus impatiens
CGCCGCCGATCGGCGGAGAGTAAGACGGTGGCGCGGGTGAATCGAGCTGCACCCCGACGTTCGTCTCGGCCATGCCGCCACCGCCCTCGTATTCCTCGTTGGTCGCGACCAGTACCGGCGACGAGCCCTGATGATACGACCTCGCGACCGCCGTCGATCCGTTTCCACCGCTCGAC
>NT_176968.1:9138-9403 GCF_000188095.3 Bombus impatiens
CGCCTGGATCGCGATCGCGTGACTGTCCCTTCGCATCTGTTGCTGCTGTCCGTCCGCCGAATATCCGGCGTACATGCGATCCGCGTCCGTTCTCTCCGGCTCCGGCGTCTCGTACCTTTCGAATCGTTGAAGATCGTTGAAAGATCGACAGACGCGACCACGCGTTTTCGCTTACCTGACCGTGTCCTTCACCGTCAGCACGGACGGATCCACCGTTTCCGACACCTGCACCCGCACCTCCTGTCCGTTGCTCGTCATGTAGACG
>NT_176968.1:9422-9720 GCF_000188095.3 Bombus impatiens
CGTCATGTAGACGAGCGACTGCTCGCGAGAACGAGCGTGCTGCTGCTGCTGCTGCTGCTGTTGCTGCTGCTGTTGCTGCTGCTGTTGCATCTCCGCCTCGGTATGAGCAATTTGCAGGATACTCAGCTTGCAGCCTTGGTCCTGTTGCTGTTGCTGTTGCTCGTCCTGATACGAACGCGATCTGCATTGCTGAGCTTGATCGTCGACCGATCGACGATGATGCTGAGAGTCCGCTTCGGGTTCGGCCACGGTCTCGGTGATGTGTCCGGCCGTGGTGATGGTGCGCACGTGCCTTCTC
>NT_176968.1:9756-10261 GCF_000188095.3 Bombus impatiens
CGACGGATCGCTCGTCCGCCGTTGCCACTCGCGGCGAATCCTCTTCCGCTCGACCGTCCTCCCATTCGCGTTTAACCTCCTGCTTCGACAACGTCTCCTTCATCGCGACCTGCGAACACCAACGCGACGAATCTTTCCAGCGAAACTACGCAACGAGAACGAAGCGAACGTGCGCGCTTGTCGAACCAACGCGCGGAGAACTGTCGTTCGCCGTAGTCGTCGTCGTCGTCGTCGTCGTCCTCGGACGAACGACCACTGTCGGCCGAAGCCGCGAGAACAACGGGCTTCGACAGGAAGAAGAGCGGCAGGAGAAGAAAGGGACGGACGGCGCGCCTCGTCCGTCTCGAGAAAAAACCGACGAACGGCTGTTTGCCCTGACTCGCGTCACACTTCCCTTCGACGATGTCAAACTTTCGACTTCCGGACCGAGCACGCGACCGTACCTCTCTCTCTCTCTCTCTCTCTCTCTCTCTGCTCTCTGCTCTCTGCTCTCTGCTGTCTGTCT
>NT_176968.1:10339-11691 GCF_000188095.3 Bombus impatiens
CCGCGTTAACCAGCCGTTGACTCCACTACCTTCCGAGAGACAATCGAAATCGCGCGCGAACGCGAACGCGTCGACGTCGGATAAACGTTACGCGTGCACTGTGCGGCGCACCCCCGTCACGGTTGCGCTCGTTTCGCTAAAAACGATCGAGCGAATTCACCGAGCGACAACAGCGAACCGTCGCGCCGCCGCCGAGCAAAGTTTCTGCTTTTCTCTCTTTTCACGGAAAACTGGCGAAAGAGAGGAGAAAGACGAGCGCCGAGAATCTCTGGCTATCGAGTGGAAAAGAGGCAACGGAGGGGTCCGTTTGTTTGTTCGTCGATAACGAGCGGCCGCTCGCTAGCTCACGGGCGAGATAACGCCTTGTCACGAGGGGTTGGGGCGGAGGGAGCTGGTGCACGAGGGGATCGCGAGAGGTGTTCGTGAGTCCCCCGGCGCTCCTCGCCCTTCTCGTCGGCCATCGTTGTCAACGCCATTTTGTCGTCACGGAATCGGTACGTACTCGGGGTCTCGGTACTCGCTACCCGGTATTGGTAGGATGCTCACGGTGAATCATTCGCACCCGCTGCTTATCGCCGCTTCCTCCCTCTCCCTCTCTCTCTCTCTCTCTCTCTCTCTCTCTATTTTTTTCTCTCCCGTCCTCCGTCCACCGACATTTCGTCTTTCCCCTTTCCGCCCCGCGTCTTTCGTTCAACCGGCCGAAAGTACCACCGTCATCGTCCGTGGCAAACGACGAACGAGCCGCGGTTGTCGCGTCGTCGACCCTACGGCACTGATTCATCTTCGCAAAGAAAGCAGCGTCATCGGCGTGGTAACGATTCGCCGGGCGAATGGATCGGCCGGTTTCTCGAGCAGGAAGCGTTGGCCGCACGACGCGGAGGAAAAAAATCCACGAGCGAGGCATACGTGACGGCGATCGACGTCTCGCGTTTCGCCATAGATACGGATTAATCGAACGATCGAGATAAAAATCGAAAAACGTTCTCGGGCCAGGCTCGATCGCGATAACGACGCTCGAAGAATCACTCGTCGCGCCTCTTCTATTCCGCCTTGCGCGTTTTTTTTTCTCGGGTGATCGGCGAAAGGTGGTCGATGGCGTCGATCGAGGGACACCAGCCACCACCGGCTTAGCGAGAAATTTTCCATCCATCCATCCTCGCCGCGTATCTCCGGCGAAATCGAAAAATTCGTCGTTTATCGGAGAACGAAGGAAACGAGCGGATCGCTTCGCGTTATATCGTTGATAACGAACGATAAGAAACAACGAACGAGTCACGATGCTCTTCGTTTTCGACGGCGTTTAGATCGAGCGCGTTTCGTCCGAAAAGCAAAACGGCGAGGCGAAACGCGAA
>NT_176968.1:12381-12618 GCF_000188095.3 Bombus impatiens
GAGCCATCGGCAAGAGGCACGCCGTTGTCAAAATAAACGACACTATCGCGATTTATCTCGTTTCCCATGATAATAAGAGATAAAACTGCATCCTTACATTAGCTAGTATATCAGCTAAAATGATAATTTCAGTCGTCGGGTTCGCCAGGAAGGCGTAGGGCCGTGTCTCTAGTTCCGCGGTCGAGTTTCGCGAGGACGTCTCGAAGCTGACCGCCGATCGTCAGCCGTCGCCATTTC
>NT_176968.1:12650-14080 GCF_000188095.3 Bombus impatiens
CCGAGTCGCGGTCGTTCGATCGTTACGCGCCGATACATCGACGCGCGGTGCGTGCGATCTCGATCCTGAAATCGTCGCATCCGACGAACGCGGAGAGACGAGTGAGAAACAGAGAGCGAACGAAAGAGGATGTGCACGGGGTGGCGAATCGCTGTGGCCGTGAAACCGGGTAAGCTCCGGTCGACGGATGGTACGAGTCGATCGCGCGTCGCGCGCACGCGATTCCGCTCGCGTTTTCTTTCGTTTTTTCGGCAGGACGACGGCTGCGAAAGACGACGCACAGGGTTGCGTCACGACTGGAATCGCGAACACGACGAGGCCATTTTCTTTATCAGTCGAGTAGGAAATTCTTATCGGCGTAAATCGGTGAAAATCCCAGGTGAGCCGGTGTGGGTGCGTACGTGCTCGCGCGAACCAAACGATATCGAGAAGGCGTACGCGATCGCGTAAGAAACGAAATTTTTTTTCGTTTCGTTGGAACGCGATGACGGTGTCCGAGTGGCAAGATCGGGCGGCGCACGCGCCGAGGGTTGACGCGTACCCGTCTCGATCGCGTTACGCAATCGCGTTTCCTCGAATCGAGCGTCGCGGTTCCCGTAACTTTCCATCTCGTCGTCGACTTCCCAATTCGATTCGAGCGACGCGTTTCTCGCTGCTCTGCTCTCTCTCTCTCTCTCTCTCTCTCTCTCTCTCTCTCTCTCTCTCTCTCTCTTTGCTCGTCCGACGAAACCGAGTTTGACGATGGATTTGGCGCGGTGTCTCGTCTCTTCGCGTCTCGAATCGTCGCGGAACGCTAGCAGCGTCTAAATCTTTTTACGACGCGATTCGCGCGACCGCGCGATAACGCCTGATCCATCGGAACGGGTCCGCGGCGCGCGATCCCNGGAACGGGTCCGCGGCGCGCGATCCCGCGTTTTACAACGCCAATTACCGTAATAATTTACAACGAGCGAGCCGTGTCTGTCGGTTTCCACGAACAAACAGCGCTCGTTCTCGCTCTCGCTCTCTCGCTCGCCTCCGTGCCCCGCTCGCGTCGACGCGTTTCCGCGTAAACGGCAAAAGCAGCGCGAACGCGTCCCACGAATTTCGACAACGAACGGGTCGCGCGTTTCCGCGGACGATGCGCGACGTTCCGTTCGCGACCACGCGACTCCCGAGACCGAGAATAATTAACGCTCGAGCGACAAACAGAGCATTATCGTGGCTGTTGCCCGATATTATTCCATTATCTTACGACGGCTATGTGCTCAACGATTAATAAAATATCTGCGCACAGGGGTATCTCGTCTCGATATCGTATAGTTTCGCGGTAGACTTGGTCGAGACGGCTGGCACTCGTGACCGCCGGCGGCTTTCTCGCGTCTCGTTGGCCCCCGAATCGAGCAGAAGGATTCGACGTTTCGCAGTCTGCGTGGTCGCGCTACCCGACG
>NT_176968.1:14110-15823 GCF_000188095.3 Bombus impatiens
CGGACGATCCGTCGAGCCACAAGTGTCGTCGATCCACTCGGAACGTAAAACACAAGTGTTTCGTTCCGATCGGGCTGGATCGTGCACGCGCTACCAAAACAGACCGCCAGTTACGTCTTTCCAAATATCGTTCTATCCGTCTTGGTGTCTCGAGTTGCCACGACTCGTTGCGTCTCACCACGCCGCGCCGCCACGCAATACCGTCCCATACTCGGCGTGTTACGGCGCCGTGTTTCGATCCGCGGTACGTTCGCCACGAAATTTCCAGTTCGGCCGATCGTCCAACGGTATACCGAGCCGCGCGACCGACCGGTTTCCACGCGTTTTCTCTCGCGATTTTCCTTTTCCCTTCACTACGTGCTCGTGCGCGCTCCCTTCAGTCGCCGTTGTTAGCACGAGGTGACGCGCGACCGACGAACCAGCGTACGCGAGAAAACGGCCGAAGGAACAGAGAATAGCAGGCGAGAGAGAAAGAAAAGAAAAGAAAAGAAAAGAAAAGGAGGCGGCTGCGAGAACGAAACGGACGAACATCGAAGCGGGAAAATTAAAGGACGAAGACTGAACTTACCGTGATAGGAGAACGTGAGAGAAACGTTTCGCGTGAACGAGGTTCCGTGATACAGGTAGTCGGTTTCGGCGAACGATATCGAAGAAGCTCTGATTTGTGTCGCGTCGACGGTCGATGGTCGACTCGCGGGACAGACGCGGCTACGATTCGACAGCGAAGGTGGCGAAAGCGCGGCTTGACACAGGTGCGCTGCCAAGGTGTGCCTACGACGATTCGGGTCGGCTGCCGCCTGGTAGCGTCGTACCGAAGCTTCGATTCGAGCAAACGTGGGAGAGGGAAAGCACGCGCGACCGCCAACGTTAACGCGAACGCGTTAAATATTGACCGAACACGATTAGACGAGAGCCGAGGCTCGTTCCCTCGCGCTTTCCCTCGACTCGTCGCATCGATCGCGTTTTAGTCTCCCTTTTCGCTCGCCGCCATCTTGGTCTCGCTGCACCGGATCCTCCCCTTTTCGCATTTCCATCTTTCTCCGTCCGCCCTTTCGCCTCCTTTCCAAATCCTTTCTCGGGCGAGAAACGCGGCAACGCGGACGACGAGGAAAAGCGGCTGGCTGGAGGGAGAAGAGAAGAACGATTTATCGCTCCTTTCGTCGCCGGCAACCGACTTCTTCTTCTCCGGTCGTACCGGATCGTCCGCGTCTCTTCCCGATCAACGAGATACGCGAACCGTCGCGTATGCGGAAAGAAGCTAAAAAACGCACCGTGCGTTAAGAGAGACAGAGAGAGAGAGAGAGAGAGAGAGAGAGAGACAGAGAGAGACAGAGAGAGACAGAGAGCACTCATACGTCGCGTTATCGTTGAAAACAGCGGGAGAAGAGGCCGAGAGCTCGAGTCGAGAACAGAGGGTGTCGTCATACTTGCAGAGCACACACGGGATTCCTGCGATAAGGGACTCGCTCAGGTGAGACACGGTCGTAAGATTGGTGCCGTGGGGCGCGACTCCGCGTAAATCCCAACGGCCTAACGTCGTCCAACTTATCCCCACGGGAGCAAACATCGCACGCCTCGATCCCCTTCGTCCACCTATCTCGATAATTCCCATTCATCGGCCATCTACCACGGGCTCCCGTCGTTCACCCGGAATACGCGAAATACCCGGAATACGGCAGCACCGTTTCCAACACCGGTTACGCCAATGAGGCA
>NT_176968.1:17432-20242 GCF_000188095.3 Bombus impatiens
CCCAACCTTTAGCCGAGATTAGTGGAGATATCGCGGTCGTTATCGCCGAAAATACACAGGGATGAAGTTTTTCCTGCACGTTCACCGACTTCTCTTCGCCAGCTGGTCGAGTACTCGTTGCCGCGCGTGCTTCTTCTTCCTATGCTCCGCTTGCATCTGCCGCGGACGTTCTACATTTTCAGGGACTCGGGGCCGGACTCAGCAGTCTCGTGCGATTTCGTCCTTCCGATTTAAATATCCCTTTTTATTTAAAAATAACCTATTCGATACAGCACACTTTGAAAATATATCAACATGTTAAAACATAACGTGCGACATTTAGTCGCTGATCGTCGATATTCAGTCGTCGACGTAATTACATTATCGTTATAAAATTACTATTTTCTGTATCGTATCGTGATATACATATATATACGTCGTAGTGCAATTGAACGAGTCGAACACCGCAAGGTGACGCGATGCTACAATTAGATCGCGATAGATAACGATTATTTTTAGTTTTCTAATGCTTTCGATTCGACGCGCACACAGCTCGCGCTTCGAATCTACGCTCCTTACTTTCTAATAACGTGTATTTCCTATTTACACAGACAGGATCCAACGGTCATTCTCACAACCCAATCTTTCCCAACAACATATATTCGGCAAAATTCTTACTTCATTCTACGTACGCGTAACGCCGCGAGTTCGCGCCTTACGAGACGTACTCGTATTTTCCATTCCTTTCGCCGATCTTAGGAGGTTACAACGGAGGTCGTACGAAGGGTACAAGTACGTCTTTTCGACGAATCCAACGATTCGTTTAACGCGTCTTTCGCGTCCATTCCATCGGTCGTTGTTCGAACAGCGAGCACGCACCGACGAGAGAACAGCCGGAACGAAAAGAAACGACGAAAGACGTTTCCTTTTTGGTTTTCGTTTCCTCTCGTTCTTCTCTTCTCGTCCCGCGAACCTCGATGAACGTTCGTCTCTCGTTGCCCGATCGTCGAGCAAACGTTCCTCCTTCTTCGCACCTCCTTCGAAATCACGACACGTCCTCGTCGGCCTCCTACGGCTACGTTGGAGATTCGTCGGCGTCGAACGTCGACGGATGAACGGACTTTACGACGATATCGAGACGACGGTAGGTCTGTCCAGGTGACCGTTGTCCAGGATAATTTTAGTGGCCGCCGTGTTGGGCGACGAATTGCCAAGCGTTACGATATGCGGGGAAGCGAGTTGATGATGATCGGGTGAATGACTCGCGGATAACATGACCGGCGATCGATTCGCGCAAGGAGGCGACGGGCACTCGACTTTCGGCGAGTGCGTTTCGAGTAGTTGCTGGTGTTGATGCTGATGTTGATGCTGCTGTTGCTGCTGTTGCGGCTGTTGTTGCTGCGAGGCGATCATGTCGTAATACATCTCCGACTGGTAGGAGACGATTCGGCTGGTTGACTGCGGACTGCCGTACAGATTGCTGCCGTAGCTCACCTGAGGCACTGCGGTATGGTTCATCCTCAATTCTCCGTACGTACCTGCGCAAACGTTGCAACGTGGTAAACGAAATCTGCGAATAACGCGGCGTGGTTAACAACGACGCCAACGAGATACACTTACCTGGCTCCAATTTGACGTTGTTGTTGTTATTGTTGTTGTTGTTGTTGTTGTTGTTGTTGCTGCTGCTGTTGCTGCTGCTGGCGGTGGTGATGCTGGTGTTTCCGTTGTGACGAGCAGAGGTGCCGTGGCTCGCGGAAACGCACTCTATCGTGGTAGACGTTCCCGAGCGCGTGGACTCGACTCGCGGTGCCATCATTCGAAGTCCTCGTCCGACTGGCATGGGCACGATGTCACCGGGCCCAGGGACGAAACCGCGCGTATCTCTGTTAACAACAAAAATACACTCAAGCGTCGAAACGGAGGTGGAGGATCGTCGATCCGAGCTACGAAACGTACGCTGGTAGCCACCGGGCGGGAGGGGGGAGAGTCTGGTGCAATTCGAGTTCGCTAGTGCGACTCTCTGGAGCCGAATCTACGCTGCTCTTTCGTGGTCCAAGGTGAAACAGCGTCGATTCGGCTTTAGCCTCGTATTTGATAGGCGTGTATTTAATAACAGAATCTTCGACCAGGTATAGTCGTAACGTTCGGATCGAGTTCAACGATAACGAATCGTTCGACGGTCGTCGATAAACGTGTGGTATAAAAATCCGTATATCCGATAACGTACCCCTCGAGAACCACCTCACCGTTGCCTGTACAGGACGCTACGGTGCCGGCGATCGCCGTCGCATCGGTCGATTTCATCTTCGGCTTCCTCTTCCTGGTTTGAATGCTGTCCTTTTTCATAGCGTGAGGCCTGTTCACGCCGTGCAATTTGAAATAGAGCCCGCATGCGTTGCAAACGGGCTCACCTAACGTGTTCCTGCGCCATAACGACGTCATCGTCGTTTGGCAATTGCTGCACGACGTGCCCACTCGTCTCGAAGCGGACTGCGGACACACGAAATCTCGTTAAAACGCGTGCTAACTAAGCAGCAACTTGCGCGCACGACTCGGGCGCGAAGAGAGAAAAACTTGAAAGAGAAGGGGCGAGAGAGGAGGAACGCGGGGCAGGGAGGTTGCGACGAGATATCGCCAAGAGCCTCTTCTCTTTCGTCCAAGTAGAAGAACGAGCGAGCGAGCGGACAGACACTTATAAAAGAAGAAGCGAGACGGAGAAGGAGGGGAAAGCAAGGTGTGGATCGGGTTGAAAGAGATCTTACATCTACCGCCGTTTAACTTATGATCGATCAAGCCCGAACGCTGACTCGTGCGCGGCGATCGCCAACCGT
>NT_176968.1:20387-23877 GCF_000188095.3 Bombus impatiens
GACGCGATCGGTACCGCGCGCGAGACAGCGTAATCGGCTATACCCTCTGCGAACGAAATCGAGCGAGCCTGCCGCTACGACCACCCTCGATCGAGCGAGAACCGAGCGACGACCAGAGTCGACGAAGCGATTTCTTGCCAATTTGTGGTCGCATCGACGAACGACGCGCTGCGTACACGCGTCTAGGTAAATCGGCGCACGTCGTCCGATCAGGCTACGCAGGATTTCGAAACGGAGCGCGATTCTACCATGGGTATAGTGGCACCTCGAAGCTACGACAAACGTTCGACCGGTAGTTGTTGCTACTTGCGAGCTACGCTGCAAAACAGAAGTCGTTTGTTCTACTCTCCGAGTCTTCGAGGGAAGTGCGTCAAGACGGAAGTAAAGCGAGCAATGGGAAGAGAAGTAACGGACGATGAGAATGATCAAAACAAGGTTATCGATGAAGCATGATCGACGTATGCGCGAACTAGGTGATCGAAACGGGATCGAAATAAAACAGTAGAGACAAATAATAGCCAGCGACCGTGCGAGCGATAGAAACAGAAAGGAAGATGGAGAGAGAGAGAGAGAGAAAGAGAGAGAAAGAGAGGGCGGGAAAGAGAGACACAGAGCGACACAGAGAAAGAAACAAACAGAGAGAGAGAGAGAGAGAGAGAGAGAGAAAGGAAGAATATACGCCGGATGTCACGTATGCACGGCGAGATGAACGAGATGAGCGAGCGAGTGAGTGAGTGTGTGTGTTGGGGGATGACACCTACCAAACGCCGGTTCGTCGATTTCTCCTCGACGGCGCGACGGGCGCCACTATACCCATAGAAGCCTTTGTAGAAATCGCCCTGGTCCGCCACTGAAACAGAGACAGGATGCCAAACGTTAGGGGTGCTTCTAGTCGTACGCGTGCGCGCCTAAAGCAAGCGGCGCCTCCAATCCTTTCGTTCTTTTCTCAGACGTGGATAGTCGAAAAGAGCACGATGTATCGCATCGGTCCTCCCGATGCGCTACCATCGCGTAGCGCGCGTCTGTTCGCGCGTACCGTTCTTGAATCGCGGATACCGCCCGATCCCCAACTTGCTACCACGCGAATGGCAAAACCATGCATCGTAGGCCCATTTCGGACTCGGGCGAATTTCCACACAGGCTCCTCTGTTTTCTATGTGTACGCGGCACCGCTCTCTCGGCTACCAACTTTCTCCTCCCCTTTCCGATTGCGAACAGAGAAAATGGTCGCGCGAGAGCGGCAAACGGCAAAGAGTGCGATGCCAAGCGCGCGTTCGCGCTCTCGACGAGAAACTCGCCGATCCAGCGTTCCCGCGACCGCTTAGCCGGCCGTCGTATCTCCTTCGATTTCTTCCTTACCAATCGCCGTGGCTGCTTCACCAAGGGTCGATTCATTCCGTTCATCTTGTGGTAGAGACCGCACGCGTTGCACAGGTAGTGGCCCGTACCGTCTCGTCGCCAAAGCGGAGTGGAAATTGCGCCGCAATTTACGCACTCGCGTCCCTCCGTAAAGTATTCCGCCTCGATGTTGTGCACTGTGCGATTTGTACAGTTTCAATATCGAATCTTCGTTCGTCGTGCCGCTCCTAAGCGGCCATCGATGTTTTCCGTATTCGGTCGGTTTTTCCCTCCGTGAAATTTACCCATCGGAGACCGGCGATTTCGAAATCGCGTGATTTCACCTCGAAACGGTTGAACGTTGGAGAAGCAGGAGAGAAGAAAAGGACGGGACAGGGATACGCGAAAGCACGCTGCTTTGTACGCGCCAACGATCCGACGCGTCCGATGACCAACGCCTGGCCGGAGAAAGTACTTTGAACGCGAAACGCCCGCAGCCACGTGGTTTCCAAGGTATTTCGTGGAAAATACCCGCGGCGATCGTCGATACCGAAAAATTTCGTTTTTCTATTTTTCCATCGCTCGCAGGCAATCGCGCGACTTTTATCAGAGACGCGCGCGCGCAACCGCGACTTTCACCAGCGACGATTCTACCAAGCGACTCTCGCCGAGATTCGTCGAAATTCGCCAAAGTTCGTTAAAATTACGCCGAAATTCGCGATTTCGTCCCGTCGATCGAACGGAAGACAGACGCGAAACGAGAAACAAAGGCGAAACGCGCGCCGGGGAAGGATACAGGAAACGTAGGAACGCGCGACAAAGGATGTCGAGGGATATGGCGTTATCAGAATTTCCGCTGTTTCTCGATAACAATAACTAGCGGTCGTTGCGAGTACGCGCGACGTGTACCGCTACGTCCAGCTATTTAAATACGTCACGACGACGAACGGTATATCGTTGGCACGGATTTCCACCATCGTTGCTGCTATTACCGAAGAAAAAAAAAGAAAAAAAGAAGAAAAGGACGAGATACGATCGACGAAGCGACGAACGTCGACGAGAGACGTAGCCACGACGAGATTCGGTCTCGCGTTACTCTCCGAGACGGCGACATCGAAACGAGAAGAGGACGAAAAGGTCGGCGTACCGGTAGTCGCGTATCCGGCAGAAACGGGACTGGGAAGCAATCGGATATCGTATATTAGTAAGCAAAATGTAGCTGACGTCAGCTGCCATCATCTTACGATCTCTAGCCGCTCTCAACGACGCGATACCGAGACGCGAAGAAACGGAGAAGCCGGACAGGCGGAGGAAAAGCGCAAAGACGCGGAAAGCGTCTTCCTTCCGACGCGTTTTTAACTCGCTTACGAGAATTACGATGTACGCTTCTCGCGGATTCTGTTTGAACGAAGGGTACGAGAGCGGTCGGTAACGTTATCCCTTTGCAGGGCCGACGTCGTTGCGACAGAGAGACAGCGATGAAGCGGATCATCGTCGGTGTGTGCCCGCACGGAAATGCTAGATATTCTTCGTCGTAACCGAATATTCGACGATGACCAAGACGCCATACACGCACGCACGCACGCACGCACGCACACGCGCACACACACGCACAGGGAAGATGACGAAGCGACGGGGAATGAGAATGGCAGAGTCTAATTACTTGACGAAGCAGTGCCGTAAGGGGCGCGGGCATCCGCGAGCTCTCCTCCTTTTATCGAGAGGGTGAGAGGGAGCGGAAAGCTAAGGTACGAGTCGAACGAACAACGCTACGATACGCGAGATACGCGTAAAAGCGGGATGGTACGAGGAGAATCGATGCGAAAAAAAGGGGAGAAGCGAGCGCGTACGATTCGGGATAGAAGAGACGACGCGGAGAGACGGGAGAAAGCCGAAAACGGGACGGTGAAAAAACGAAACGCACGAGCTCGCGAGATCGTTGCGATAAAGAGAGAAGCGATTCGAGCGTACTCGAACGGAAAAGGCCACGTGCGTGCAGTTCAGGTTGGTGGAGGGCGCGAGCAAAGAGAGACGAAACAGGACAGGACACGTCGAAGCGACTCGACGAGGTCTGGCGAGCAGAGTCAAAGTTAAACCGAGAGCAGGCGCGTGGTCGATCGTAGAGATTCGCCCCGTCGTTCTTCGTTCGCGC
>NT_176968.1:23885-25222 GCF_000188095.3 Bombus impatiens
TCGCGCGGACGAGCCTCGAGACTCGACTCGTCGCAGACGCGCGTTCCAAAACCACTCGAGATCCGCGGTATGTTAAAAGCCCCATATTCCTGGTTCCCCTCGGCTTTCGGCTAAAGTAACGAGCTCGGCTCGCAACCGCACACGCATCGGCTCGCTTTCCAAAAGAACCACGCGCGCACGCCACTTAAAAAGCTTTCGACTCGACTTTCTTCTCCGTAGACGGAGCCTCTGGCTGGCGTTCCGAGATGCGAGCCGCGTGCGTCCCACCGCGCACGTACGTCGCCATCCACCGTCGCTCGTAGTCGTCGACACGGTTGTGGTCGTTGGATCCACGGACGAACCTTCGATCGAAACTCGAAACGAACGCGAGCCGACGCGACGGACGCAACGACGAAAGGCGGCGCAGCTGCGAGAAACAGCCGCTAGAGTTTTTTCTCTCGTTGGCCTACGAGAATCGAAGCATCTACGACGTCGATCGGAATAAAAAAAAACAATCCGCGCGACCTTTTGAACCGGTCGAGTCGTCCTTCGTCGAGATTGCGCCGTGTGATGCACTCGACGCGGACGTTATCGCGGCGACCGTCGTTATTACAATAAAGCGGCGTAAAAATAACGATCGTCGAAAGCACGGATTTACACCGATCTCGAATCGCAAACAAAACACTTTATCGCGCGAACGCAAACGAACCGAAACGATCGACGACTTTGCGTCGTTCGGTGGTCGCGCTCGCTTAACCGTGCACGCGTGTTCGCTGTCACCGCGAAATAGCCGCGCGACCATAGGAAATCGTTTCTCTCTTCGACAGACATCGTTGCGGCGTTCTTCGGCAACGAACGCGCGTTCCATGCGTTCTATCCGTGCAGAGAGTTCGACTCCGACTAAAACGCGATCGCGATTCGCCGTCGAACTTATCTAAATTTTGCGGTCCCGGAACAAGATTAGATACATAAAACTCTATTATCGTTGCTTCTGTATCGCGCATAGACAAAACTAGATTGGAAGTGCGCCTGTTTTGTCTAGGTCATGGTCGCTGTATATCAACGCGTCTTTCGATACCGAGCACGAGGATCGTAGCGCGCGTACCACGCGGATCGCGACCAACGTCCCACGCGGCGAACGCACCCGGTCGTTGCGTCGCGAAATCGTCGTGTTCGTCGATCTTCTCAGTTCGCGAAGACGCGACCGAGAAACGCACGGTCGTCGTTTTCAGAGACGAAACGACCACCGTGTCATCGGTCACGCCTCGGCGACCCGTGCAACCGATAAAAGTCTCGTCTCGAGCAGATAACCACGAAAATTCGTACCATCGGCCGTACCTATCCCTTCGTTGCGCGAG
>NT_176968.1:25247-25786 GCF_000188095.3 Bombus impatiens
GCGAACGCCAAGTACGTTTCCACTCGTCGTATTTTGCGCGCAAGATAACGCGAGATGCGCGCGAGGAGAGGCGAGAAGGGAGGCGAAACTTCGCTTTAATCGACGTATAAACCAAATACTTGGACTACGGAACGATGAAAGAGGGCGGAGGGGGCAGAGAGAGGAAAGAATGGAAGAAAACAAGAGAGGAAAGGAGGAAACGGAGGAGAAGTCGGGAAACGAGAGAAACTGTAACGCGATATTCTTTTTTTTTTCAGGCGCAGGGGACTCGATTTCGGCCCACCGACGTCGCCGAAAAAATTTGTCACGACTCGCGTGCTCGCGCTCTGCCCTCTCGCTCGATCTCTCGTCCCTTTGCCTCTGGACGTTCGTTCGACGAATTAGTAAGCAGCGAGGGGAACGAACGGGTCCGATCGAATCCTTTTCTCGTAATTTACGAGAGCCTGCAACACGATGCAGCTGGTGCGTGTCGCTGTTCCTTCGCGCTCCTCCCTGATCGTCGTCATCCACGACGATTTATCGTTTTTTTTTTTTTCGAA
>NT_176968.1:25812-26965 GCF_000188095.3 Bombus impatiens
CAGCCGTAACGCGACACTTTTCGTCTTTCGAGCGACACGGACGGCCAGCGAGTCGACGATACGCGTAAACGTAAATACCGTTTGACGTCGAGCCGTTTGTTCGCGCGGAATCGTTCGAGCAGCGTGTTCGCGAACGAGCGCTTGGCAAGTGACGACGCGTAAGGAATCGAAGGAACGAAGGGAAAGGGAGGGAAAAGAGAGGAGAGGGAAAAGGGGGCGAAAGGAAGAAAAACGGGGTGAGACGAAAGCGCGATTCCAAAAGGAAGAGAAAACACCCGACGAAGAGTAGAGAGAAAAGAAAACGCAAGAGACGAAGGAAGCGTACTTACTTGTGCTAAGGCTGGCAGTGGCTGTCAGCTGATGTTGCGCCGGGGTCGACGGAGAGTTGACGACGGGTTGTCGCCTGGAAGGAGCGGCGTATTGAGTGGCCAGGGTGTCGTTCGAAGGCGAACCGTAGCTCCAGGTCGAAGGTTCCACGGTGGCTCCTACTCCGGTGGTGTTTTGCTGCGTGGAATAAGAGGGGCTGTATCCTCGAAAACTCGGCCGACCGCAGAACGGTTGCGAAAAGGCTGGCAGGGCCTGATGAGTCACCGTACCCGAGGATTTGCCGCTGCTGCCGTAATCCTCAGAAATTGCGGAAAGGCCTGTCGTCCCTAAGCCTGTCGTTCGAAATATCGGTCGTCGATCAATCTTCGTCCTCGCTCGCTCTTCGTTCGTCGTCGAATACCACGATAAACTTACCTTGAGCGTTCCATAACTGCTGCGGCGTGGCTGTCAATTCCGTGGGGTTGCCGGTCATGTAAGGAAGTCCGTAAGCACCAGCGGTTCCTGTCGCGCTAGCCGCGGCCATACCGGTCACGCTGCTCATCGAACGATACAAGGGACTGAAACAACACGATGATACACGCTCGATCGTACAGACTGCATGTTTAGCGAGGAGAGCAGCAGCCAGGCGAGGATGATGCACACGCCCCTGCCCTTGGGAATTCGTGCGATCCGATTTGATTTACGATCGGGTCGAGGCAAAGAGGAAATTCGGAAGAGGAAAGGGGGGGGGGGCGAACGAAAGGCATACACGACGGAAAGCAAAAAAGGAAACCTCGGCGACACGGGCTCGCTAATGTTTCGCGGGAGACCGGAAACCGGAGAACCG
>NT_176968.1:27000-29180 GCF_000188095.3 Bombus impatiens
TAAATGCGGGCGCGTGCCGAGACAGGACGTTTTTCGATGTTCTTTTCCGACTAAACACTACCCGGAACACAACTACTCCATTACCATTACCATTACGGTGGCTATTAACGCTACCGTTACCATTAGCGTAACGACCCCCCTACGTCTACCTGAGTTTTGACGACCGTACGACGGAAAACCGTACGATGCGAGACACGAGGCGCCTTCCAAAGGATTTCCAAAATGCCAGGCCACTTACGGACGATCGTCCTTGTCGTTGTCGTCGTTGTCGTCGTCGTCGTCGTTGTCGATTCGGTACGTACCTGTACGGTTACCTGGGGCCCGTTCATTGCATCCTGGCCTGGCCAAAAACGACATACGGTGTCGTCGTAGTCGTCGTCGTCGTTGTAGTCGTCGTCGTCGTTGTAGTCGTCGTCGTTACTTTCCCTGCGAGAACGATAAACGCAGTTCGGCTGCTGGCGAAACAGACCTGGCGAAAGAGTTCCGGTTCGCGCAGCCGTTGCGCAACGCGAATGGCACGTGTCTCGCGATGCTCGAACCGTCACGATTTCCAACAATAACGTCCAATTCAACGTCACACACGTACGTCTCTCTGTCCGAGCTCGATCTTCGCGCTCGATCGCCTTCTTTATCGCGTATCTTTATCGCGGATCGGGGCAACGCGTCGAACGCTGGCGGACACGTCGTCGATCGAACGACACAAAGCAAACCGAGAAACGCGCGACCTTCGCGTTTTCTCACGACTCGTCCGACACGTACCGCTCGATCGGTACGTGCTCATCGGACGATTCGCGTATTCTCCCGGAACGATTTCCAACAAAACTGGCTCGAGCAACGGTATTCGCGGTAATGGAAACATCGATAACCGAACAACCTCGTCCTTCGAAACGATATATCGTTGCCGTTTGCGAATGCAAAAACGAAAATCATCCGACGACGAGTCGCGAGGCGAGCGCGAACAAACACGAGAAAGGTCGAGCTGCGTTCGATGAAAATACGCAGAGAGAGAGAGAGAGAGAGAGAGAACACGGACGATTCGATACGCGTCGTCGTCTCTCGTCACGGTTGCTCGCGTCTCGAACGTTTCACCTGGAATCGCGCTTCCACTTCCCTGTCTTGGTCGTCGTCCACGGCACTTTTCTCTCATTAACCAGGTGTCTGCCAGCTTCCTCGTGCCGTTTCGAGTCGACGGACGTGGACAAGGGTAAACGAGAAAGGAAAGGATACGTGCCCGTGGCACGTGTTACGCGTTCGTAACTTCCACGACACGACTGGGCGCAACACCGACGTCCACTCGGCCGTATCGACGTCCGTGTCCGAGGTTTCCGAGTACCTTCGTTTCGCGAGTCACACGGGCGACGACGTCTCCTTCCAGAGTCATCCGTTGCAACTTGAATTCGCGTCGATCCTCTGTCGCGAGGCGGATCGATCGAATTTATCTCCGCGATATATTTACGTACGACGTTACACGCATCGATAGACGGATCGGTCGATTCGGAACGCGGATTCGAAGAAAATTCTATTTAGTTGACCAACGGTGACCCGACACGCAACCTAATCGGAAATCGAAACCGCGAGGCGACGCGTACCAACGCACGTCCCCGGAACCTTCAATAACCGGGCGATCGGATTTCTTCCAAGTACCATCTCGAGAGACTCTCTCTCCCCGCGCTCTTTCCTCCAATTGCCACGATTCTCCGGCCGCACCAAGTTCCAACGGATCGTCATAGATCCGCTCTTTCTCTCCGAGCGCACCGTCAAAGCGAGAGAAAAGCGAAAGGAAAGGAGATATTTCGGTCGGGTCGCGAAGAATGCAGATATCGCGAAACTCAATCTAGAAGGTCGGTAGCGACAGGGTTATAGCCCCTGTTACCGGATCGCTATCTGAATCCACCGAGCCGATAAGCCCTGCCGCTTCTCACGATAGCGCGCCACGTCTCGTGGTGGGAAGAGATCCGAGGTCCGCTAAACTCCGCCGATGGGAGCTTCTTCGTGGCGTGGACCGTACTACACGGTGTACCATGATACCGCGATATATCGCCAACGCGATAATCTTCGAGACGAATCGGCTGCGTTAGTAACGACTAGCGTGCCAGTCTGGAAAAACGTTTGGACGTTCGGGTCGCGAATGAAAATCCCGTTTTCCCTGCGTGGTCGCAGCGTGCCGCGCACTCGGCCCG
>NT_176968.1:29203-32616 GCF_000188095.3 Bombus impatiens
CCTTCCACCCAAAGTCGAGACTCGCGCCGTTTATTTACGAGCAATATTTTCGCAACCGTTATCGGTTCCCCGTTTACTTTGTTTTCGTTTCGCGTTCGCTACGAAGCACCGATAAAAACGAAACGTCGCTCGAACGATACAACTGCGAAGGAGGGAAGGGGTTACTACATCGCAGTGCGGTAAAACGAGAAGCAACGTGGAACGTGGCAGGACTATTTTTGCCAGGAAAACGAGCCACGCGGGTCAAAGGATGGAACGAAGACGAAGAGGACGGGAACGAAGAGAACGAGCACGAGAACCCGAGCGAACACGGAAAACGAGAATCGCCGCGAGACGACGAACATCGCCGATAGCCTGGAAAGCGACATATGCCACGATTCCGACGTCGAACGTCTTTGTCCCTCGATCTTGCCCGGTCGGCGTCGCGATCTCTCGAAAGGAAACGAACAGCAAGACCAACGAGAGAACCAAGCAAGAGGTAACGTTTATCGAAAACACTCACTGCATAACTCGTCGTTCGCGTGGTCGTGCGAAAGGACCTGGAGACCCTTTGCTAGTTCGCGACTCGTTCGGTCTTCTTCCGCCCTTCTTGATCTTCGTGTTCTCGCTTCTCGCTATACTCCGGCAACTAAACTCGGACGCGAGAACCGAACGCGATCTCGTTCGACGATTCTTTCGCCGAACAGAAGACGGACAACGCGTACTTACGGGAAACGTACGACGCGAATGGCGTTCCAGGTCCTCGAACGTGGTCAGGATTTCCCCTTCCGTGAATCTCTCCCTTCCTTCGTTTCTTTTCTACGTTCGTTCGCCTCCCCTCTCGCGATACCTCGCTCCCGCCCTCGATTAACGCTCTCTCGCGCGTTCTTTTCAACTCCCCACCACCGTTCCGCGCTTCCCGATCTACCACCGATCCTGCGACCGTCGACCGCCGACCGCCGACCGGCGACCGCTTCTCCTGGTCTCTTATACCTGATCTTGTTTCTTCCTAGTCTTCCCCTACGAGTCAGCTTACGTCGGAGAAGCGACATGCCGACGATACGGATAACGAAGCTGCCTATATAATACTACGCGTAGTAAGTAACCGCACGTGTAGGTACTTGCACGAAACGATCGTGCCATTGATAACTATCGTCAGCGACGCGATAATTCTGCCAACGAACCGCGTCTCGCGTTGCGCGAAGAAAAGCTTGAGAAAAAAAAAAGAAAGAGCCGCGAGTAGCCGTCTCGAGTTACTTTCATTCACGAGGATCGATCGCGTTCGTACCGCTCGAGTAAAAAAACATTCGGCGCTGCTTCGCGTAGCTCTTTCGTCGCATCCGTCGCCGTTTCGATCTGCCCGTTTTTCTCCTCTATTCCGTTTACCACGAGAGTTTGAACGACCAAGAACTACTACCACTTACGAACGACGTATATCGCGCGTCGTACGTCTGCCCCACCCTCTCGATCCTCGGACGCAAGAACGCGTTCTTTCTCGAGTCTGTCGCCATCGTCGTGTCACACGATACCAAAAGGTTTCTCGGAACGCGATGGGTACGACTCTGTCGGACTGTAAACCCTGCGCGATGATTCACGATGACGAACTTTGCGTCAAAGATCAACGATTACTGACTGCTTACATATTACGTACGCGTCTTTTTTTCGTTCTCGACTATACCTATTCCGCAACACGTCCAACGAATTACGTACGAACGAATAACGGACGAGTAACGAACGAGTAACGGACGAGTAACTAACGAGTAACGACCGAGTAACGAACGAGTAACGGACGAATAATTAACGAGTAACTAACGAGTAACGACCGAGTAACGGACGAGTAATTAACGAGTAACGACCGAGTAACTGACAGGTAACGAATAATTAACGACCGAGTAACTGATGAGTAACGAATGACTAACGACCAAGTAACTAACGAGTAATGACCGTGTAAATGACGAGTAACGAACGAGTAGCGTGGTTTCTTGGGCGGCCCGCAGAGAGAATCGAAAAGAGGAGAGAAAAACAACGAGGTTACGAGATCGTGGACAGTAAGCGAAGAGGAGATTTTACGTCATCTCGACTCTTACAATTAGAGCGATATAATCACGGCAACGAGATATATCCCGCAAAAAGAGAAACGAAAAGCACGGATTGTCCTCTGCACCCGAACTTTTGATATCTAAATTCGAAGGTCGTGGCCTCTGTGCACGCGCACAGAGCATGAGGAAATCGACAAACACGAAAATGGCCAAGGAGCTGGAGCGCGCGTTACGCATGCGTGTACTCTGTGAAACCGAGCCCACGAGATTTCGAGTTGGCTCGAGTTTTACGAATCGGAGAGCATCGACGAATCGGAAAATGCAACGCTCGTAATCGACGCGGCTGCCGATAACGTTTCGTTCTGCCGACGCGCGAGACACGGACAACGCGCGCGATCGAAGAATCGTTTCTATCGGAGTCAATAAACTCTTATCGCGACAGCGTGAAGAGACCGAGCTCCGGTTCTGGTACAAATCCTATGCCGTGCTCGATTCGCGAGACTCGCGTCGAGGCGTGCGAATTTCTCGCCTATCCTCGGACGAAAGAGGAACGTACGGTCGCGCCGCGCGCGTTGCAAAATTCAAGCGGACGTAAAACGATCGATGGAAAAAAAAACGTTCGGAGGACGAGCGGTGACGGCAACGGCGGCTCGTGCCTGGACGAATCATCGGCAAACACCAAAGGACGTTGTGTTCATTTTCACAAAACTGTTAGCATAGGGCCGCCGAGGCGTCACACTGTATTCCATCGTCGGTTCAGCTTTATTTTTCGTTTTGTATCGCCTACGTATACAATTCTCGAGGAAACACGAAGCGTGCATCCCATAAGCCGCCGTGTAAATACTCTTGCGGACGGTAAACCTTCGAGCGGGTATTCACGTCCTACGACCACGCGCGGTTCTTGCGCCTGTCTTACGGCGCAGCAACGCATCGCCGCAGGTCGCATGGGACCTTGCGATTTCTCCATTTAACGGTCGAACGGCGTAACGTCTGGATGGAACGGAGCGCGGTCGTACCATGCTGTCGTCGTTGGTCGAACAGACGGAAAAACGGAAAGCGTACCACTACTAACCTGGAAAGCGGGCCTGTAGGCGAATGCGGCGTCGACGAGCCTGCCTCGTGATCTTGATGATGATGAGGCGTTCCTACAGCGTGATGGGCGTATATCGAGTCCATGTACAGCTGATCGGATACGCGATCGCTGGTGTCCTGGCCGAGACCGTGGTTGACCTGAACCGAAGACGGTGGCTGCATAGCGGTCAAGTGAGCGTACGATTGCCTACCGTGCTCGCTCGGGCTGTATCCTCCTCCCTCCGATTGTCCTTGACGGTGAGGCGACGACAATTGTTGATCGTCGTGCGGACTGCGACTGGAACCCGGTGAACTGCCGGTTCG
>NT_176968.1:32638-33303 GCF_000188095.3 Bombus impatiens
GTACCACCGCCACCATTACCCTCCGCGCCACCGCCACCTCCGCCCCCGCCATCCGCGCCGCCGTTGTTACCGTTACCGGCACCTCCTCCACCTCCGCTCGCCCGTATCTGATGTTGGAGGTACGCGGCATCCGGTAACACTTCTTCCAAATGGTGATGATGATGATGATGATGGTGACCGTGCTGTTGTTGATGGCCGTCGTTCGCACCGACGTCGCTGGCCGAACTGGTCGCACCGGTGGTGCTGAGATTCGGAAACAACATACCGAGGGTAAAATCCCCACGAGCGCCCCTCATGGCTGCGGTAATTCCACTCGTTCTCTCCGTATCCTCGTCCGTCTCTTGATGCGGCACCGATTGCGAGTGAGAGTGCGAGTGCGAGAGCGAATGCGAGTGCGACTGTGCTTCTTGTTCCTCCAAGTGACGATGACTTGCCGAAGAGAGCACCACACTTTGTTGGGTCGTGTCCGATTGTAAGTGCTGCTGCTGCTGCTGCTGTTGGTGATGATGGTGCTGTTGATGGTGGTGGCGTTGAGAGTGGTGGTGGTGATGGTGCTGGTGGTGGTGGTGATCGGTCGCGGTCGGCGAGAGCGACTCGCTACCATAACGATGCATGGTAGAGCGAAGCGCGTGACTGGCGTCCCGATTTTCCTCCGACAACGCGCA
>NT_176968.1:33576-34170 GCF_000188095.3 Bombus impatiens
TTATCCCCACCCTCGGTAACCGATACTTCTCTCGCCCCTAGTTGAACGTACTCCGACCGATGGTGTTGGTGTTGGTGTTGGTGGTGGTGGTGGTGGTGGTGGTCGTGGTCGTAATCGTAGTGGGGGTTGTGGAGGTGGTGGTCCTGTTGCGGCTGCCTACGCTGCTGTTGTTGGTGATGCTGCTGCTGCTGAAGGGGTTGGGAGACCTGTTGCTGTTGTTGCTGCTCCTCCTGTTTCGAGCAATCGCCGCCCCCGTACTCGCTCGAATCCTGATCGCGATAACCCCTTGACAACCGACACACGATAATTCGTTAATATTTCGCGTTTGCCTCGACGCTCGAACGTGCCGCGATCGTTTCGCTCGGCGAACGAGAACGATGCCGCTTGCTTGTATCGCTCGATTTCGTCGCTTCGAGATCAAGGACGGATCGTTGAACGCGATTACTCGACCGAGCCACGTAACGTGACGCGTCGAAACGATTCGCCCGAGACCTGTTGCGCCCCTGCTCGTGGTCGAACGCCCCTAGATACCCAACTGCTCACCTTTCTCCGACGTCGGAATCCTGGCTGACGAAGTCGAGCGAGTGCACGCCG
>NT_176968.1:34355-44519 GCF_000188095.3 Bombus impatiens
GAGTGCACGCCGTAAGCGGCGTCCACGTCGTTTTCCTGTTCCGACGAGACGAGAATCGTAACCACCGGTTCGGCGTTACTCGCCTCTTCGACCGCGCCATTTTCAATTTCCTGCTGTCCCGCCTCCAGCCCGCCTACCATGTCCCCGCCTTCTTCGGTTCCATGCTTTTCGTAAGGTAACTGTTGGTGGCGTTGCGGTTGCCGTTGTCGTTGCCTTTGCCGTTCCCTCTCCTGGTCGTCCAGTTGTTGTTGTTGTCGAAAAAGTTGCGCGGCTACCGATCTGCCGCTCTCGATTCGCATCAGCCTGATCGATTCTTGGTCGTCGTACCCTTCCACGCTATCCCCGACCGCTTTCGCGCATCTCGTCTTCCTTCCCGTGGCGTAGTCCGCCGCCGTGTCGTCCATGTACTCCGTCAACTCTGTCAACAGCAATGCAAAGGATCGCCTAAACCAAACGATCGATCGACCGAGCGAACGACGAGGCTCGATTTCTCCGATCGTCCAGAGCATCGTCGATTTCGCAAAATCGTACCAGCATTCGCTTTCGATCTTGCGAACCACGCAACAGCGTCGTCGCTGCCGCGTATCATAGTAATCGCGGTACAACGAAAACCGGCCGACCGATGCACGATCGATCGATTAGATGGAAAATGTGCTGCTCGAGGCGTTTCGATGACACACGCCAACAAACTGTTGCTAACCGCTACGGTACAAAAATAACCATTCGTCGTCGTTATCTGTAGCTCGTTAGCGATCGTGCAAACTCGCTCACATTCTCCTCGTATATATGATTTTACGCGTTTGCGCTTTGCATCGGTCTTCATATTTTTCAGCTCTGGAAAACAGAGAACTAGCCGACGCGCCTGGCCAGGTGCCAATGGACAAGAGAAAAAGGAAAGAAAATTGAACCTCGGCTCTGCTATACTACCCTGTATAGTGTGTATACTACCCTGTATAGGGTAGACCAAATATTCTTCGATCGCGTTCTTTCTTTTTTCTACTTTCCCTCGTCTTCGTTCTCTCTCTCTCTCGATCGGTTTCACAGGAAACATCGTTTACCGGCTGTCCCTGTACGCACAACCTCGTCTTATCGAGATACATCGTCCTTATCGAGGGCGATACACGTGTACGATCGGAAAAAGCAACGAAGTCGTTTCGACGATCGCTACGGACGCTACGTTCGAAGGGGGAAATTCACGGGGGGTTGAATCACAGCGATTAGAGGATTGAGAGGAAAGGGGTGAATGAAAGACGAAGAGGATGGGAAGCTGAAAGGAGATGGGAGGAGAAGACATCGACGGAGGCGGAGGCGGTGACGAAAGTATCGGAGGCGGAGGCGGAGAGATACGTTAACGGAAGCATAAAACACAGGCAAATGCAAAGGTACGAATATACGTACGTGAGTTTTGAGAGAAAAAGCGAGACACTTGGCGGAAACTTCGTAAACGATCGAAACGGTATCTGTGCACGGTATCTGTGCTCGAAAGCCCTGTGTCGTCGGTTAACATTCAACCGACCTTATTGACGCTAGTTAATCGAATTGGAAAGGTCAGGTTCGCTGGATTATCTGACGTTGCTTCGTTCCACCGCGACTCGCCAATTCTATCGAAAAAGTGTTTATATATTTTTCGCTAAGAGTTCAAAGACGAAGCGACGTTTGGAATAATGGAATTGACGCGTCGATAACGGAACTTCGTTATTGCGCGTTCGAATCGGCTACGATCGGATCGAATCGAATCGTATGGAGTCTAGTCGCGTCAATGAGACAGCGTATAGGAGCGCGAAGTTGCGCGAAGACGCAAAAGTCACGACCCCGATTAATCAATCTGCACGAAGAAAATATACGACGCGGCGCGAACCACCGAGAAACCTCTTTCTCGCTCGCGTTGCGAAACCAAATCGCACCATATCGGTCACGAACCTATCGCTGTTCCATCCTGTTGCCTGTCTCACCTATTCCATTAATTGCTGGTAGAGTCGTGGCGTGCAATCGCGGATCGATCTCTCCGACATTGTTTCCCTCCGTCTCGTCCTTTCGTCGTTTAGCCAGTGGCTGTGAACGAGTATCGGCTCGTTACACGCGTACGCGAAAAGACTACGAGAGACCACCCTTGCGCGTTATACATAGGCGCGTCGTAAATCTTGGCCGAGAGCCGTCGAATATTTCATCGTTCTTTCGCTGCGCGGTTCTTACAATGCTCTCAGCCAAAGAAACGAGGTTAACGTTCCCCATAGAAGTGGTAGCGAGGAAAGAGATTCCGTTGGCCGAGCGGAAGACGTTTTGTACAACGGGGGCAGAGGTTGCTCTTATCTTCTTGGCCCCATAAAAACGTTCACTGTTATCCGCAACGTAGACGAGCAAGACGGCGCACATCGATGCGGTTTACGACGAGATTTTCAGAGATTGAATAGTCCCTTTATCTCGACCTTCTTCATCCTCCGCCCGTTTCTCGCTCCCTCCTTCTCACCCTATCCTTTTCGTCCCATCTTCTCTGCTCTTATTTTCCCTTCTTTCCTTCCTTTATCCCTTTCCCATGATCTCGCCGCTTTCTCCGAGAATACACTTTACGATGCGATAAAATAACTTTGTTTCGACTCATCGATCCCTATTTACGAGTAGATATGCAATAAGAGGATGATAGACGCGAGCATCGATACGGTACAGTCGCTGGGGAACAACGAGACGAACGCGTGGATATATACGAAAAGTACGTTGGTTCTGCGCTCGAATTGGCTAAGGCTAGCGTATACCTCCCTCGTGAAACCGTGGGTCGACGCGCGATAGAATAGAAGAAAGTATAATAGCGTGGAATGGTCGCGCGTTTCAAGCAGAAGAGCAACGACGGTATGTCCCGCGATAGAACAACAACGCCATTGTACAAAGACCAAACGTTCCTTGCGCGAACAGCTTTACGTTCGACGCAAATCGGCCGGTATACGTTTTCGGCGCAACCTATTCGACGGAAAGCCGGCTTTAAATCCATCCCGTAACGACGCGGATATCGTTCGAGGTAAAACAGAGACCGAAATAGAAAATAAGACGGCACACGACCATTGCGAGCAATTGCGGGCAATTGCGGTGATTCTTTCGATAGACACGTATCGAAGTAGGCAACAGTCCTGATCGAGATATTCTCGATCCGAAGAAGTTCTCCGATCGAACCAGTGGATGGATATCGCATGGAACATGACGAGCCAAGGGGATGGAGAGAGGGTTAGAGTACACGAATATGTGTAAGTAAGTACACGCACGACAATGGTAGAGGAACGAAGGCGGTCGGTAACCCTGGTTTATCTCAGCGGTTCTTCGTTTCTGTATCTCGACTGGTGCCATCTGTGTCTGTCGCTAAAAAATAAGCTTGTAAAATCGTAGATCCGTAGTTGTAAATCTACGATAATTCAGAGTTCCGCTCGTGGGACCAGGAAGAGGGAGAATGCGACGCGCGATTAGCTTGTGCCATGGTAAAGTCGACGAACGTGTATCCGACGTTGTACCTGGAACGGTGTAAAAGGAAGGCGCGTCCACGCACGACCTACCCGTACCGAGAAGGATCCGTACGCGATGCAAGGAAAGAAAGGAAAAAGCGAGGCGAGGAAGAAAGGAAGGAAAGCAAATATTCCAGCGGACTGCTCGCCCTTCGAAAGAGGAAGGAGAGAATAAAAGAGAAACGTAGCGGTTAGGATCGTTAACGGCGTCTCCAACGAGGAAACAATGCCGACCATCTTTGCAACCAGTTCACGGAAGGGGGAACGACGATAAAACGAATATGAACTTACAAACTACGAACCTGCGAACGATACGTGAAAACGAATCGACGATCGACGATCATCCAAGTATTATCGGTTACTATATAGGCAAGAACCTGCTACGTGTTTCTCGTTTCTCGTTTCTCTGCGTCTGACGAATACGCGATCGTAAAAAGAGAACTAGCGCGCATCTATTCGGTTATATAGAGATATATAGCGTCGCGATCGTTGGGAATGGTCGAGTTGCCACCAAGTCGAATCCGTTCGAAGCTAATGCGACGCGGCTACGAGAATGCTAGGTGTCGAGTTTCTGTCGTGTTTTTTACCAAAATATGGTCGAACACGGTTCTATCCTCGGTCTCGTATTCGTTTAGCCCCATTAACTTTCCGACCAGCCTATCGGACCAACGTTCCGAAAAGGGAAAAAACGTTTATGAACCCTGAAAGCTGCCAATTACGGCCGCGTATCTATAAATTAAGAAAATAGACTTTAGCGAGACACGAGAACGCGAGCACAGCGATCGCCGCGACCTTACTGCTACTCGTCCACGCGACCCCCACGCTCGTGCATCTTGATAAAAAATGACATATTTGTTTCGGAGAAGAGCGTGCAACTCGCAACTCTCGGTAAAGTCCATGATTTGCGATAAGAAAAGAAAAGAGAAGAGAAGAGAAGAAAAACGAGGATCGCCACATAAATTTCGCATCGATTTCAATCTCTATTTCTTAACATCCCTCGGATCTTTTACGTTCGAACGACGTAGATTCATAGCCGACGTTAAGCTTGCCTGTAACATCGTAAACAACTACACAGGCGGCCCAGAAATTTTCCACGTCCGTTTTTCCATTATTCCATTATTAAATGTTCCATTGTTCCGCGCGCCTCTGTACAGGATCAACTATGCCTGCAGTAGCTGTATCGGTCGTATTTGCAGTTTACTCGCTCGTCTACTTTTGCTCGAGTTCTTGCGCGGCGCTGCTCGTCTTTTAAGAAACACATCAGGAACCGTTGTACAAGTCGTAATTCCAATTCCAACTACCGTTCCATATGTCACTTTCTATCGATCGTTAATCATTTGTTCATTAACGTATGTCGACTTCTCTCTGTACCAAATGCTGTTACCCGTATAACCTTTTTTTATGTCAACGATATACGTTCAAGGTACGGTTGTTTGGACCCGTTGTACCGTATCCTTAATTATGCAAATTGCTACGCTGACCGCTTCGTCTGCCTTGCTACAAAAATACTTCGTTTAAATGTATCTTGCGTCGACTTGTAGCGTGGGATTGTATTTCTTTAACGTATGTTTGTTTGATTTCCACGCGTGCACGCGTATAATCGGGCTATATAGTCTATGCCGGTAAACAACGTGATACTGCCCCATAATAAATTGAAATAACTAAACAATAAATTTCAACTTTGTTTTCTATCTCACGCGATATGTTCGCAGCCTCGTTCCGTGAACGAAACAGAACTAAACGGGACGAAATTCGATAACGACGTAAATACAGGCATGGGGAATTCTCTTTCGGTAAAAGCTTGCCACCGATGCATCCATCGAGATTTACGCAAGTCCGTTTCTTTCGTGCGGCTCTCGTGATACATGTCAGCCGTCACGAGCCGCGAAACAACGAAACGCAGACTGCGTGGCGTAACACGAGAAGGGAACCGATCGCGCTATGGGACATGCTCCTACCTCCCCTTGCTCTTTCTTTCCTTTACCCTTGACTAAAGCACGCTCACCCTACGATTTTTTTTTCTTTTACTTTTTTTCCTCCTTTTTCTTCAGCTCCGAACCAAGTGGCTAAGCGCCACTTTCAGCGCATCAACGTAGACGTTAACGTAAGCCGTTATCGATGCGACGGTAGAACGGACACAGTGACGGTCAACCGCACGGAGTTACGTAAGAAAAGTAGCCTTCTATAAGAACTTGTCAGTGTACGCGTATTACCTTTCTACGCGACGCGTAGTCAACGAATGACTACCTGTACGATGAAAATTATTATTATCGTTGTTATTAACGAGCTAAACCAGTTGGTTTAAGATAGGTTAAAGATTTGATGCGGACAAAGATAAATTACACGCGCAAATATATACGAGACAAAGAGGAGAAAGAGAGAAAGACGTTGCTCGGAGCTTTGAAATTCACGATAAACATGAAAGCTGAAAGTATATTTAACTAAGTCAAGATAAACAACACTTTGAAATTGGTACTCTATGAATCTCAGTAAGTTGTATATTAACGACTGTTTACCACGTTGATAACATTCATCCGTTCTGTAGTAATATAGTAATTCTGTAGAGATAATTGTGTTGTATTTATTCATCGGCCGTGTTAAATTGTGTAAATCGATTTTGTAAAGTTACCGTGCCTTTTCGTAACTCGTATTACATAAACCCCTTTCTGTCCGTCACTAACGAACGCTTTAAGAGATCTTCCAACGATAATAAGGACTACCTAAATAGATAGAATAGCGATGCCCACGGTTAACGAGGTAAACAATTCGACTTAGTTAAAATAGCCCTAGGTAGTAAAGTTTTACCGTGTAGAAGGGAGCAATTTCTCAGCGATCAAGGAATTTTGTTCTCTTTTTATTATTTAATTTCTACTTTACAATTTGTCCACCTGGACATTCGGTAAATCAGCGGTCTAGAATGTTCGTCTACTAGGTTTTCTTCCGTTACTCAATGCCGGAAGATTTAAGATTACTACGTCGTAGTTATGAGAGTCGAAAGACATAGGATGTGCACAATGTCTGGCAACGAGCATCGAACGTTGCATTAACGAGTGGATAAAGAAGCAAAATTTTGGAAATTTCGCGACCGTTGAATTCGTTTCCGAAAGTTAAAAACTTTCGTCGACGGATGGTACGTCAGCATGTTCGCTCGACGTTGTATCTGGATCGTAGAAATATTCGTATTGCGTATAACTTTCGCGTCGCGTCTTCTTCGTTCGGAAATCGATCGAATATATCGATAAAAATGTGACGCGACGCAATATTTTCTCGAAACATACTTGCGAATAAAGTAAAATAAGAACGAGTAATTTCCGCTTGCAAAAGCGCTTTATTTACAAAACTACGTATTTACAGGAAACATTGTGCATAATAAGCGTCGAGATCGACGCGTATCGACCCACTGATCTGCCCGGTTTAAATATAATTTCGTTGGATCGAGTTCACGGCAACGATGGGAGCGAGCATTCGAAGAGAAGATGAAACATATACATTATACGTTACATACATACACGGTCGGGGCGAGTGAGTTATGTATATAGCCGGCGAGCCACATAGCTAACGAGAGAATGAGAGTTAGCGAGGCAGAAAGAGAGAAAAGGAGGCAGAGCGAGAAGGAAACAAGTGCGTGAAGACGCAGAGGGAGCGCAACGCTAATAAATCAGTCGTCGAAAGGTCGAAGGTCGTCAGCAGTGCTCCACTATATTCACATCGAGACGGTAATGGGGTATTAAGACGGGGGGATTTTCGAGTTAATTTTCTAGCGTTCGCCCGCAGCTGTGAATAAGAAACGGTTGATTAGTATAGCCTTAGTCGTTCGAAGCAAGCGTCGCTCGCCGATTTTTCTCAATTACGTGGTCGTCCGAAAGATAAATCGTATCTCGAAATCAGCTTGGCGAATATCGAAGCGACGTCGAGGATCTTATCGCGCGAACGGCTTGCCTCGCGATCTGCGTTTCGAAGGATGGCAACGAGCCGTCAAAATAAACAAATAGTCGGGTTTCGTCGTCCTCTTACTTGGGAGAACGATGAAACTGGGTCCGTCGTACGGGCCAGTTTAGAAAACGGTACTCGTTCCTTTGTCCTTGTACAAACGAGGCGCTTCGCGTGTTTACGGTCAAGTGAAAAAATCAGGGTTGAAGCAATGCGTTCTCTCGAATCGTCTATACGCACGTTTACGTTTTAGATTTCATGGAAACGCGTTCTTCTCCTTTGATATTTGCCAATAGCTTTTAACTACACCAATTACCACGATTATACGAACGTAATAAGAAACAACAACAGGCACGACTACAAAAAAATGGAAATAGAAATGCAACGATGAGAACAAGGATAAACAGAAGAGGGATGATAATAATAAAAAAAGATCGGTATATATAACCGACGTCGTAGGTGAACGAATGAGAGTGTGGGGTGGGCGAAAAATTGTTTGCGTAGCAGGCAAACAGGCAGGCAAGCAAAGCACAGGCAAAGCAAGCAAGCAAAGCGGCAGGCAAGGCGGCAGGCAAGCAGGCTAACAGGCAAGCAGGCAAGAGAGGCGGACGGGTGGGTAGGTTTACGGTATTCGCCGGTCTGCCATCGAGCAGCAGTTTTGACGTCACATCCTGCGCGCGGGCGGACATCCGGTTTCACTGCCGGACTCCTGTCCCCGAGCGATAACAAAATCTACGTTTGTCAAGGAAAGAGAAAGAAACGTAGAGAAGGAACGAGCGGTCGTTCGATGCCCGGGACGAGACCAGGGGAGGACGAATAGTTCCCGTTACCCTTTTCAACTTGCCGAGCTTTAAATCGTTTTACCACCACCCGATACGTGCGAGTTTCTTTCCGCGAAAGGACGAAAGACAAAACGCCTCGTTTCTTGGTCGATGATGGTCGATTGTTCGACCAAACAATGAATCAACGTTCCAACGATAAACTTGGCGTCGCGTGACGTCGCATCGCGTCTCGTCACATCGCGTCACGCTGCATCGTTGAATCGCGCAATTCCGACTCGGTAATTAACAAAATTAGCCCTCCAAACGTACGAGCGTGTTGTAGAGATACGCGCGATGAGAGAAGGAAAGTTGTTGCACCGGAGAATCGCGGATCGTCCCCGCTTGGAATCCCACAGGGATTAACCGATGGGCAGAAAACGTTCTTTGTCTTTCCTCGACCATTCCTCGCTTCCGTGTTCTTACTCCAGCGAGAGAGAGGCCTGCAGACTCTCTCTTTCTCTCTCTCTCTCTCTCTCTCTCTCTCTCTTTCTTTCTCTCTCCGACAAAGGGTGTAACGTTTGGGTAACAAAGCCGCGCGTAAACTACGGATACGTAGTCGCGCGTACAGTTTTTCGTCCAGCGAGACGACCGACCAAGCTTTTCGAAAGGACAACCGCAAATATTTGTCTCCTTATTATTTTACTGTCCTGTTCCATCGGATTACCATCGGTTTACGCGTTGCGATCATTCATTTCCCACGTTCCTTTCGAAGATTCGGAAGAGCAAAAATTCCTGACACGCGTTACATCGTGCGTACTTGACGTCGTGCCACGCTGTCGTTTCCGACGAACTCCTCGTAACGGAGAAAATTTGTTCGACGGAACGAATTTTGGTTTCACGGAAATAACCGCGATGGCTTCTCGAGCGGCGCTTTCGTTACGGTTATGGAAATCTTTCCGAAAACCGCGTGACCAGAGTCAACGTCTTCTAGATTTTTCACTACGTTTACAGAATACCAAAGGTACGGGGAGGGGACGCAACGACGTTGCTCCATGAGTCTCTCCGTGATGAAGCAAGGTTGCGCACTATCAAGGGTTTAACTAGGCAAAGGTTAAGGCAGCCTCACCAACACCGTGATTCGCCTAATCTACAGTCAATTATCTGACTTTCACTGTGTCTGGGGAAGGCTCTGCTTGGGAAAAACAGTGTGATTCGCGGAAAACGCGTGGTCATCCGGCAATCTGTTGGCGTAAGAGTGCCGATTTCGATAATTTTACCGCAGCTACGAACTAGTGGTTGAAATCGTTCGAACCGCGAGTAACAGATGGCATTAGTTCGTCATTCGCCGCTGGAAAAGGTTCGCGAATATTCAGTTGGCGGATTTCTGATGGGCCTATTCTATCGTTCACGTTCGTACAACGCGCGATTGCCGATGTATCGTTGAGAGATACCGATCGTAGAAATCGTAGAACGAGCGAAGGATGAAGAACGGCGAAAATGTACGACAGTTCGTGGAAGAAAAAGAAAAGAGAGAAGTAAGAGGAGACAAACTCGTGGAATTAGGACGAGCCGCTTTCAGTCGGAGGGTTGGCAAGTTTGAACGTATGAAACCGATGAACCGATCTCGCGTCTGGTACGCGTAGATAACCGGCCGTACAACTCGATGGGGGCGTTTTCGGGGCGGTGTTCGCGTTCCTAAGGGACTCGCGGTTCGGTGCACGTTTTCCCCGCGGGAAAACCAGAGACGACAACATACCGAACCCGTTCTCCGCTCGTTCGAAAACCATTCCTACTCGCACGGCGTCCGACTCGTCCGGCGTCCTCGCGATAACACCCGCATCCACGTACGGCACGAAACGGCAAACCTGCCAACCATACGAAACGCCACTCGCTCGCCACTCATCTTTGACCCCAACTTTCTGTTTCCGTTGTTCGCTTCGTACGTGGGAAAATAACCTCTTCTTCTCTCTTACCGTCGATCGTCCCAT
>NT_176968.1:45047-46174 GCF_000188095.3 Bombus impatiens
TCCCATCGTCGTTTCGACGATCACGACGATCGACAACGAATACGCTGATTTCGTCTCTCGATTACGAACGTACATGTTCGCCTACGCTCCGCGAGGATTGTTCAGCTGCCTCTTTCAACGTGACAATAAAAGAACCGCGTTTGCAAAGGACTCGTGTGCGAGGCACACCCCTATAAACGTGCTCGCAGGTGGCCACACCGTGTTCTCGACGGAGGAACGTGTCGTGTACGTGCCTAGACGGTTTCTCTCTTCCGCGCTCTCTTACGATCCGCTAGAATCGCCCGATCGAGCAAAAACATTTCGCAGAGCTAACGAAAGCGTCGGCCGAACAGCTTGGCGCCAAACGAGAGGAAGAAGAGGAGGAAGAAGAAGGAGAAGGAGAGAAGGGAGGAATGTTAAAGGAGCAAGAGAAAGAAAAGAATGCCAACAATGTCGCGGTTTATCTGCGCGTCCTTGGCTAATCTCTGTCCATGAAAGATTACCCTATCACCGGGAATTGTGCTGTGTCTCCGACGCTCGATATACGTAAGCGTTTCTATCACCTCCATCGTCTCTATCGCCTCTATCGCGCCTCTATCGTTTTCATGTTCTCCCTCCTGCACTCCAAAAGTATACTCCACCCCTTATCCATAAAAGCTTTCTTCCGCCTCCCATCCTCTTTCTCAGACGTTCGACAGATCCTTCTCGGATCGCAGTCGATCGACTCGGCAAATCTGTTCGACTCGCCAGCTAGAAGACTAAAAGCCGGTACCGAATATCGATGTATCGCGATGGGCACGCGCTCGCGCTCTAAGACAGTCCGACAACGCGATCGGTGGCCGTACGACGAAATATTTCTAGATTCTCGATCGACGTTCTCTCTGTTGACGTTCGCGCTCGCGACGAATAACGTGGCTGAAACACGTGCGAACGTGTAGTTTTAGATGCGCAACGTTAAGAAAAAAGTGTGCAGACGGAGAAGGTCTAACGGAGAGGCGAAACGAAGCTCGGAAGGACGAAACGATCGTGCACGTTTAACTTGCAACGAATAGAACGTATTTCTAACGCGTGACCAGGAATTGGCAAGAATTCGAACGCAAACACGATACGTTACGCTATTCGTTTTTCGAGTCAGGCGTGCGGCGTAA
>NT_176968.1:46188-168920 GCF_000188095.3 Bombus impatiens
TACGGCACGCGGGAAGGAGAGCCGCGGGAAAGTACGAGGAGTGGCAACCGTGGTGACGGTGACGGTGGCAATGCTGGTGATGTGGTGGTGTGGTGGTGATGGTGGTGGTAGTGGCAGCAATCGTGGTGATGACGATGACGATGGCCGTCATGGTGGCAGCGGCAGCGGAAAGTAAACGCGGACCAAGACCAACGAGGGAGGAGGAAACGAGGCTAAGCAGGACGATGCGCGTTACGTTGGGTCATGCTGCGAAGCGTTATCGCAGACCGGCGGTCGGCCGATACCTTATCTGGAGTAGTTGCACACCGACAGTGGCTCCCAACTTACTGGAATCGTGATTCCACTCATTTTTTTTTTTTTTTTATTTTTACTTCTTGTCACAGAGCAAAGCGAAAAATGGTTCGCTACGTCGAATTGATGCATTCGATGGAAATTATCGTCGCGACGATGCGAAACGGAACTAAGGAGAGCGAGGGGCAAGCAGACCGGAGAGACAGAGCAGAGTCTGCAATTAAAAACAAGAGAAACGTTCGACGTAGACGACTAACGACGTAGACTAACGCGAAAAGGACGTTCGCAAAGCAAACGCTCTTTATCTAAATATTGATTCGCGATGATCGCGTACCGTTCAATCGCTTCGTAACTCGATCACGGTTTTGGATCTGGAATAGGCAAAATTAGAGAGAGTGGGCGGACCGATACAACGATGCCAAACGTTTCTTCATTGAAGAACAATGTGTCGCGAGATAACTCGTAGGTACGTCGTAGTTAATACACATGCTGCTCGATGGAACAACCATTATTCCACCTAGCACGCAGTCGAGATAGAAGACAACGCGCGCATCGGATATCGTGTCGCATCGAAATTAGCGGACGCGAAAGTTTATTTCGTTTTATCTTTATTTATTTGTTTGAACTGAAAGTAAAGTGTAGCCTTTGGCGTAGAAAATAACAAAAGTAAGAGGAGTGTTAACGTTAACGTATGGATATAAGTTAAACATGTATAAGTTAAAGATGTAGATACAAGCATGAAATAAATGAAAACGAACAAAATAAAGAGACTAAGGTTTGTACGAACAGACGCATCCTGGAACGAGAGGACTTGACGCGATTTAGCACGCGATGGATACGATTAACGTAAGCATAAGTTGCGCCATGTTGATTAACGTGAAAGAAATTATTGTTTCTAAGACGCCTTGAGGGAACAAAATCAGATGCTACTCCGATATCCGCAATATCTTTTGGTTTACGATCGATCGATCGATCGTTATGACCTTCCGCATGGACACCGATTTACCACGTTCTTTTAATTTTTTACGACGAGAGAGAAGAAAGACGAGCAGAGAACGAGCTACTCGAACAGAGAAAGACGAGCACGCTCGCTCGTTTTTCCGTCTTATCGTTAGAGGAAAAACTATATTTCCGATTTGCAGATATATAGTATCAAAGTCTATTACGAAGAATGACGTCGCCGGCGACGGATATTAAAGTAAATAAAACGTATGTCCGTCTTTTAGCCTGCTAGCGTTCTAATGTTTCGGCCTTCGTAATCGTTGCAAGCATACGTATATACGCGCGTTAGTTTATTCTTTCGACTAATGGCAGTCCAAGTAACCTTGAACACGCTACGTATGCACGTAAAAATCAGCTCGCGAACGTAACGGTACGCTTGGTGAAAAATACGCGATGAAAAATAAACGAGCGAATCTATTTAAATTGGACTGTTCGATACCGATGGAAGCGGCGAATAGCGAATAAGCAGTAAACGTAAGTAAGTAAGTAAGTATATATACGTATACGTAGCGAGTTTAAGCGAGCAACTCGAGCAACGTAGCTCGGAATATTTCGCGATCGTTCGCGAGTTACGATTTCTAACCGAGCGAACCGTTTCGAGAAACTCGAAAACAATAGGCAACCAAACGGATCGTAAATAACACGGTATGCGGTATGCGCTAGCTATAGGATACGTGGTATGGGGTATAGGGTACGCGGTGTATGGGATATGTAATCGCTACTTGGCCGACTCTTGAATGGCAGAAGAGGAAGGTTGTGTTTAACGACAACGAATCTCGATACGAGATCGATCTAATCGCGATACCAGAACGAAAACTCGCCACACCGAACCTATATGTCTATCTCGTACGTCTATCGAATTTCTGACGGTCCCTGCATACAAAACTAAGCGAGATAATCGCGCCAGGTCACATCGAATGGAATAAGAAACGAATCGTAAGATTCGAAGAGATGCTTCTTCACCAAATCTTGTTATCGTTGTTCGGTTTTGCGTATTACGCAATTCGCGCCATGTTGTTGCATCGACAACAGGACCGTCTTTATGCAGCGTCCTCTCGCGTATTCGCCAAATTATAACCACCTATCGTTGAAAGCTGAGAACTAAAAACGGATACCGACGTGTCGATCGAAGCAACGAAAATCCAAGAAACGAGATTCGCGCACCGAACTCGATTCTTCGATTCGTTTCAAAGGATCGCTCCGCCGTTTTCGAAGGGCTACTACGAGCGATTTGATCGAACAACGGGTGGAATTAAGGCGGAGCGAGCCGAGAGAAAGGAATTCTTTTCAACCGCGTTAGCGACTAACCATTCGCAGCGTTTCATCGTAGCGGCCATTTTCGAACATCCATGATACAGCGCATCCTCCTCCTTTTTCTCCTCCTCTTTCTTCTCTCGTCGTTACCTGTTGCGCGCCGATACCGGCTAAACAGCACCGATAATCTACGAATAACGTATCGGTTATCGAGATATCGCGACACGCGGTAGTCCCTTCTAAACTGATTCTTTCCGCGGATCGTTTATCGAGCACGAAGGGCTATTGGAATTTTTTTTTTTTTGAATTTATGAAAACGCCTACATACACGAGCAAACTGCACGGCAACGAATTGATTTAACGGGTAACTTTCAACGCTAGTACGCTAATATCGCGCTATTGTTGCGTACATTGACCCATGACGACGCAACACGTCCATCGTATGGTAGAAAAACTGTGATAACAGGATTGGACTTGGACCCTGTAAACTAACATTGGAACTTTGCGTTCACAGCTTTTACGCTCGAAAAATTCCATCTCTCGACGACGATCCTCGTCTTTACCAAACAATTTCAATTGCTACTGCGACTTTAATACGATGTTTGCCACGTATCTCGTATCTCGTATCTCTGAACGTCGTATCGCATCCGTCCAACAGCCGACGTCGATTAAAAATAGAAAAAGTTTGCTGAAAAACTCCGTTTCCATAAAAACGGAAGGAAAATAAAAAATTTGCCGATATTTAGACCAGCTTTAAAAACATGGTCGAACGTGCAAATAATACGCGTTACGAACTTAACCGTACCTCGTTCCCTTTTTCTTCCTACTTTACTCGGGTTCGTTCGACCTGAATGATTATACCTAAATACATTGGACAAATTTTCAAAATTCCACGAAAAAATCTTGGTACGGTTACGTCGTCTTGTTTAGGATATACGATATCGGTATATCTGATACGCGGCTCGTCGAGTGTCAATTGTCGAACTATATCGAAAATATTTCGAAATTTGTAGGCGGAAAAGAAAAGAAAAACAAGAGAATAGCACGGACGAGGAATAGTCCCGGCGTCCTGGCGTCGCGTCGCGTCGTATCGAATCTATGGCCGTTCACGAAAATCTCGTAGGCCGATTCGCAAACGCAAACGCAACGACGACAGTTATTAACGCGTACATCGCGTTATCGTCACCAGTAATAGAATTATCACTCTGATATCCAACGTATATACATCCCCCACGATCGGCCCCAGGTTTCCAGTGACTCGCGGACCACCGCGGCCCGTTGTTAACCGATTCTTTCCGACGCTCTCGAAACTCGTGCAGTCTCGCTTTGTTCTTTTCTTTTTCTTTTTTTTTTTTTTTTTTTTCCTCTCCATTCTCGTTTTGTCACCTTCCCTCCAAAACTATTCTCCAAACATTCCTTCATTCTATTCGATCAACGGACCGCGAATCGTTTCCAATCGCTCGCTAACCGTTAGTGTCTGCCGACCCGCTAAATCGATCAAACACGGATCGCGAAATCACCGAATCAGTACGCTCACCGTATTCGTTGATGTGTCGTCGATGTTTCGCCATTTCTCCACGAATTTCATCATCGGATTTCCTACTCTTCATCCCTCTCCCGTTTCTTGATGTCGGTACCGCGCGAAGCCAAACTCCTCCGCTGGACGAATCTTCGATCGGATCGTTCTCGAAACTTCGACTCTTCGAAGCTCGAATCTCGAATCGAACGTCGCTTCGCGCGTTACTTTTTTCGTGTCACACTTGTATACTCGTAATACTACAGTCGAGGTTAGAAACTCGTTGGCTATCACGATTGCTTGTACTTTCACAGAACAAGTGACATAAACGGGAATTTACAACACAGCCAACACTTGTTTAACCGCTGCAAATCCCAACGATATACAAATTATTTTATTACTCGCAGTTCCTTCAAAGGTTCCTTCGAATTTCACCGTTTGCCGATTAGGATCGTGTACGCGTTGACCACTGTTCTAAGATCGGTAGCGAGGCTGGTGTGCATTATGTACACAGAGGAGACCAGTGAGCAGAGTGGAGCTAACAAAGAGAGCACTCGACGAAAAGAACGACAGAGCGAGAAAGCGAAAGAGCGAAAGAACCGATAGAGTGAGAATGAGAGCATGCATAACGGAGTATGTATGCATGTGCATATACATGTGTGTGTATGTGTGTGTGCATATGTGTGTGTGAAAGAGAGAGAGAGAAAGAGAAATAGAACTCTGTGGATGGTCGAATCAAATCGGATGGAGTTAAATCGATTCAGCCTAATGGTGTTCGATCCAATCGGATTGGATCGTATCGAGTTGGATCTAATCGAATCGAGTCTTGATCGACTTGAGTCGAATCGGATTGCGCGTGTCAGCCAGGCACGAACCCGAATGCGTTGCGCTTCAATTTCGAAGGAAACGAGGCGACCAAGATGAACAAATTTTCGAAAAGAGTAAGAAAGCTGATGGCAAATATTAAGGCTCGAAAGGACTAAGTTTTGGCCTAACCGGGGAAGCCCCGATTCCCCTGCGATCGACAACTTGTTCGCATTCTACGGTGGGGATATCGCGAATAGCACCAAGGAAAACTGCACACCATCAATTCGATCGCATCGTCGTTGATCGATTTGGATCGACGCTGTTCGTATACGCGCCTCGTGCACGTTCGCGTTCCATGACACACGTCGATCCTCGCGAAAAGCGCATGCGCCGCTTCCTTTCTTTTCCAACGTGTTTTTCTTATCAATCGTACGCGTATATACGTACATATATGCAAACGTATACCAATAAACATATATAGTCGCTGCTTCTCCTCCATTACCTCGTCCCTTCGTCAACTCCTCGTTCTCCTTATCATTATCCCTGCCGGTTTCCCTCCTACTCTTTTACCCTCTTTTTTTCCTTCCCCTTCTTCTCCTTCTCTCGATCCACGATACCTCCACCCCATCCATCTACCTTTGTGCCTTTGTGTGTCTAATTAGTTTACGCTGTTGCCCTTCCAACCTCAATTATTAATCTCATCGTGCTACAAATAATACACAGCAATCGAATTAATATTCCTCGAATGCCCTTCGACTAGTATTTCAATGAAATATTTAGACGAGTTGCACGTCTAACCAACACGCGCAAATACGTAACAAGAATACGTAACAATACGAAGATTCACAAAATAGTCGACGTCGGTTACTTATTGACATAAGTTTTCCCTTCGATATGAATCTTTCAAGTGACTCATGGAGTTTCTTTTTTTCTTGAACCTAGGTTACGTGCTTTACATAACCAAATTACCAATTTTAGCCCTATACCCATAAACACCTTTTCAACGGTCTTTCCAAATCTTTTCAAAATTTCAACAACAACCGACCGATGATAACAATACAAATGACTATGTAAGTTTGCATATATATTAAATGTATATATAGGTACTGTACATATATAGAAAAGAAAACACGATCGTCTTTTAGCAATTTCGGTGTTCATTGTTTGTAAAAATGACTCACGTTGTCCTATGACCTCTTATAGTCTACACATTTCCTTCAGTGAAATACGTATTGTCCTATAGACTGTTTCTGTAAGTGTTGATCGTACTCTCTTTGCTTTGCTCGGTCACGATTCGATAACGCATTACCGGAAGCTATGCATGTATACCGAAACTCAAGGACAATCATGTTCATTCATCCGTCTTTGGCAAGATCAATCATATGGATCAATGGGTATTAATCCAATTTATCCTCCCTATACATATAACACGCTACAACCAGAAAACATGAATTCAGGTAGTGATGCATTTCTAGCGAATAATGCGCGATATTTCATATTTCATAGTTCATAAAAAAAATTCGCTGAACGGAAAAATGAAAGTTACGCATGCACTTGGTTTAGTCGTGCTCTTAAACTCCATACCGCGCTGTACACGGCTAAGCTCGTGTTGCCAGCCTCTCTTAACTTTTCTGCTGATCGCTTATTGTATTCGTCGAGAAACAATCAACATCTCCACGCAAGCTTAACTCCATTTATACAAACCAGTTTGCGACACGAATAAATAGGCTAAGACGATTCGCAACAGCGGAAATTCATTGTTATTCTTAGCCTACATTTTTTTCTTAAGCTAGTATAGTATGCATATATATATATGAGCCTATACTTATGCTATTACTCAGATAAATATAAATCTTTAGCGTAAGAAAATCTTGATCGGTTATCGCGAGAATGTACGTTTCATCGACAATTCTACGTCCAAGTCTCGATAAACGATACGTTACATGACAATTTCATTTCAAATCTTAGCATGTTCTTAATCAATGAATCCGCTCATAGATGTTTCTTCTTTTCTCTCTCTCTCTCTCTCTCCCTCCCTCCCTTCCCCATTCTTCTATTTGCTATTCCCAAACGAGTAAACGAGCAAAATATTACTGTTACCGTATTACGGTTGTATTTTTTGTTAAATATGAGAACAACTCGTGTTATTAGCTTAAAATAAAGATGGGCGATTAGAGAGTCAAAGGTCAACATCGTTAAACGATATGAGTGCGCGCTGCTTTATTTTTCCAAACGTATTTGCATCAGTATACGTAAGCACGGCAAAGCAAGAACAAAGTGTATCGTAACCAATTGATAATACTGCTCGGTATTTAAGTCGATATTTCTACGGAGCTCGTGTTCCACAACGATGCTTGTATACTATTTATTCTTTTGCTTTAGTTTACGTTGTACTTACACGCTCTCTACCGGTATGGATAGAATTATTGAATCAAAGAAAACTGAATAACGAGTCGATAAATTGCAATACATACACGTATATCTGAGCGTAGAATTTACTCGAGATATAAAGGTTTTCCTCGAATAAGGGTTCTGCAAATTACAATAAATAACATATTAAAAATAGTTTCTTCCTATAACGTAAAATTTATTATACTTTTATATAATTCTGGTCGATTCCAAAGAAATTTTTCGTTTAATACACCTTTTTCTACTATGAACGATTATATATCTTTCTATGACCTCTGAATTAATCCTGTTGCGTACGCGTATTACAGAATACATGTGTATTTTCGAAAATAAAAAATGCTGACAGTATCGTTCACGTTACTGTACAAGCGCGTTTCTTTATATTCGGAGAACAGACATGATCGCGATGAGATCGTCACATACTTTACGTCTTTTATCGAATGTCACTTATCTTGGAAAATTTACAAGCCACAACTCTCGGTCGACGAACGATTGAATACATTGATCAACCCCGACAAATCATGTATAAAGGGAATAATGAAGACAGCATGCCATAAAATGAAGAAACATACACAATTAGGAAAACCTGTTGATACGGTGTTTCTTTAATAAAAAATAAACAAACAAAAACGATCTTATATAAACACGATGCCGAGCAGATGAGGTAATCAACAAATAGAAGGGAATCAGGTTGGATATTCATCAATTGTCGATATTAGTTACAAGTTTCTTTTGAGTAGAATCCTCAAAAGCTGTGGTACTCCATTGTTTTCCTTCCTGACATTTAACTAGATTATGTACGCGATTCGCACTCTTCTACGTGCTACTCTTAACCAATTATCAATCCACAACCCAGTCTAAACTGCGGCTTACTATGATTTATCATACCACTTAAAGCAAATGTAAATGGTAATGGTTGTAATTTTTTCTCCAAAACAGCACCCACTGTCCAATTCGTATCTATAGTTCCTATAATATAATAAATATAATGAATATAATAAAAATGCGCTTCGAAAATGAACGTACAAACAAACGAACGAAAAAAGGAATGAAGGAACAAAATAGTATAAACAATCTAGAACTAGCAACTACGTGCTCTATCATACCTCTAAATATTAAATCAGCTTTGGGTAAATCGACTTGGTAAGCAATAGCTCCGGTAGATTCTTGTATTCGGCAATTAATTTCCAATTCTACACCAACTTGCAGCTGCTGACTAGCTTTTTGATGGAAACACAAATGACATCCAGATAAACCTATTGAAAAACGATTTTGTTATTAGTTATGAATTATTTCGCAATCTTACGGCAGGCGACCATATTATGATTATTGGGTTCATCGGGAGCATTGCCTTTAACGCACCTAAACTACCACTAATTGTAGAGTCTCCGTTCGTATACCTTCCAGCGGCTGAGAGAACAGCGACTTGACCTCCTGGTACAGCAGGGCCTCGTTGACAAGCGAGTTCTCCACCCAACGCGACAGATGGAGTTATGCTTTGAAGATAATGCATTACGAAAACGCCTAAAAAAACAATTCGTTCCGTACCATAATCGTTTCTAAAATTTTACATAATCGATCTTTACCTCGAGCGCTTACCAGAACCATTAAGTATGTCCGGATTACCCAAAGTCAAAGAGACTGTATACGCGTCACCGCGATAATCCGTTGTCATTTGAACAGCAGTAAATTTACTTTTATGTACTTGAGTAGCTAATTTTCCTCTTAACCTTTCGCCAAACTGATGAATAATATTAGCATTAAGATTCCCAGTTGGATCGATATCACCCAGTAACACTGGATAAGCTTCCGAAGGTACTGGTTGCTGAGTACCAACATAAGTTGCACCAAACCTGAACATATTCGACCATTAGTATCAGTTGTTGACCATCCGTTTCCAAATAGTACCCAACTTTATTCATAATTTCAACCACACCTATATCCAGATTGTGCAATGGAACTCATGCTTATCGTATGTGATATTTGGAAATGATTACTAAGACCTTTATTAAACATCAGCTTCGCACCCTCAAAGTTTGCGGGAAATACATCTACGATTAAATTAATATTTAAATACATGTATATACAATTGTTTTCGTAACAATAATTTTAAAATAAGACTAAGAATAATAAAAAAGAAGAATAATCAAAAGAAAAAAGATATCAAGATAAAAAGATACATCGATTACGTGAAAATGGATCGAATAGATACATGGGTACCTTACCTTTACATTTCTTATGAAGATCCTCGATTGTACCAGGATTTTTCAAACCGTCGGAAAATTTGTTAGACGACTGCAGTGACTCGGAAGAATCTGGTTTTTCTAAATTTGGTAGTAAACCTGAGGTTGGAGGTGGCGGCGAAGGTGGAGGAGGTACAGAGGCTGCCAGTACGTTTCCCATTTTTCTCGATTTTATGCCTAAGAATTTTAATAATTTTGCTTTTTTCTCTGTACAATACTCTAATGTTTCATTCGGTATCAATTCTCACGCAAAAACGTTAAATATTTACTATATATACACAAAAATCGTTAATGAAAAATCTGCCGATTAAAGGAAACAGCGTGCTTCTACCTAAGCCGCCATTTGTAAAAGACAGCCACTACCGCTCAGAGCATGGAAATTCTCTTTTCCCTCGAAATATCCCTATTAAAGCATGATATATATTATAAGTAAATACTTATCAGGCAACCGGATAACTTACAAATGGAAGTACGCGTCACGCGTACTATTTCCTTATCCTGATTGGTTGTACGTTGCAATTATCGATATATATATTTATTTCTTCTCCAATCTAAATGTAAAACATGAACACATTCAAAACAATTTAACATAATTTTTTTATCTATAAAATAATATTCATAATTCTTGCTACATATAAAAACAAACTTTTCGTCCACTTATGTAATTCGTGTTTCTTTACCTTTCCCCGCTAGTAGACCAAAGTAGGTCGTCCTAGTTACAATCTCTAGGAAAGCTACCTCATGTTGGTAATGCTATGTACTCCACTGTTGGAAAGCGGATTTCAGTTTGCGAGAGCGGTTCTATTGAAGATAAATGCTAGGATTAGGCGATCCCAGCGCCTCTCTTCAAAATCAACGCAGACTTCCATTTATATATATATAAACAAATAAATTTGTATAAATCATATTTCGTATTATTGGTTTCAAATTTGGAACATAATTTGCGTTCCCAATTAATATCTATAATATATAATAATACAACTGACATTATGAATGTAACACTTTATTTTGTTATGCATATATAATTTGCAGTATATATACATAATAATATTAACATATATACATATATATGCAGATGCAGTTCCTAACTATTTAAGGTAGTACCTATATGAAGAATTGTGCGCTTGTATGTATTATACAAATTTTGTGGCAATAGCTAGCAATTTTGTATAATCTGCACCTTTGCTGTGTGTATTATTTCTCATGATAGTTCTCAGGATATGAGGAATTGGTACATGAATCCTAGTACCTAAAGGTGTTCCATTTTCATCTATGAGAACTATGTTATTGCTGTCAAATCTTGGTACTTTGGGATTTTGACGTTGTTTCAAACCAACCAATATACCTTTCTTTTTCTCACCTTTTATGGCAACTAATACTCTGTCCCCTACATTGATTACAAATAATGATAAACAATATATCTGTTATCAATATATTTCAATAATCTATCTGTTAGCTTAACCAACCTATTAAACCAACTCCTGTTTTATTATAAATATGAATACAACGTGGTGGTTTTCCTTCCATCATAGCCTGCTTCCCAATTTCACTATTGTCCACAACTCTTAATCTTGTTAATTTTATTATTTGATTACATATCGTCGATGTAGAAACATTTCTGGATACAATATTGAATAGCGTACCATGTATAGGCATTATTGCAATATCTTCTATAATAAAAAACGTTTATATTATTATAGTAATCAATATTATTATTGAATACAGTTTAATTTTTTCAATAAAAACAATAAATTTCGTACAGCAAAAGAAATGAAATTATAAAATTTAAATTTTGTTTATCAACCCAACTTCTTTCACATTTTATTTCCTATATTTACATTTATTCAATTAAAAAATTTAATTAATGCGTCAGTTAACAGAAAGTAGAACTATTTATCTTGAAACTTTTTATTTTAGCACCAAAATAGCACTACTCACTTAATTTATCTGAAACTGCCGAAGTACTGAAAATGTTTTCTTTCGAACTTTAAGAATGATCAATGTTCGGAACAAGTCGAACATCAGAATATAACCTATATGAAATTGTAACAAGAAACACGTTCCCCGCCTACTAAGATGAATAAGGTTCAATATCATCAAAGAATAATTAAACAATTATATCTCGCTTACGCACCTCAAATCAGTTCACTGTTCGTCCGAAATTATTGTATAGAAGGAAAATCGGGTGAAACTATAACAAATGCGAAGGAACAAGATAGTAGTGACGAAGATCCAGAAAGTATTAATTCTAAACAAATTTGTCAATCGATTGAAAATATTGAAATTGAGAAGAATTTAGTGAATCCAAAACGCAGTACTTTCACTTCGTTACTTCGACATTCGAAATTTATAGATGTAAATATAAAACATTTTATTCTATTACACAATCTAACATAGCATTTATTATATATATGCTTTTTTTGTCTTGCTTCTTTGTTCTTTTTAAACAAAATCCAAGTTTCTAATTTACCACTTATGTATATTAATTATATTTCAGCTAGGAGATCCTGAAGATAAAGTAGTATTGGGAGAAATTTTTCAGATTGTTAATAATGACTTATACATTGACTTTGGATGGAAATTTCATTGTGTTTGCCCAAGGCCTCAAAAAAATTCTATGTAAGTCACAAGCAGAATATATGCTTTAATAAGTAATAATGTTAATTTTTATTATTACAGTCAATATATCAGAGGTGCAAAGGTTAAATTGTTAATAAAGAATTTAGAATTGTCTTCGCGGTTTTTAGGAGCATCTACTGATTTAACACTCCTAGAAGCAGATTGCGTTCTTCTTGGTTTAGCACAATCCCCATCGAAAATACAGTAGAACTAGAATAATTATGTTTATTTTGTACAATAATAGATTATAAATAAATAAAAGAATGCTTCTTTTGACCATCTCTTATTTTTTTATTGTATAGAATATTATTACAATTGAGATTACCATATTATATGTTCATGTAGTTAATATGATTGTGTAGTTAAGTTGATTTAATGATTACATTGTATAATGGATTTTATTTATGGAATTATATTAGTATGATTCTATCGTTTGTTATAAAAAAAATTAATTTCACTTCAGCCCATTAGTTCACTCGGTTAGAGCGTCATATCTGTCATATCACTATACTCAGTTCGGAAATTTCACTTTTTATTATCCTTTCAACCAAAATATTCCTAACTATATAGATAGATAGACATAAGAATCATACAGGTTCATTTCATAATCAATACATTCACCACCCACAAATAAACATAACCTACGCATAAATCATAGCAACAAAAATAGTCAAACGATTGACAAATCGATACCAAAACACACAAAATGTAAAGAATCTTTTCGTAATTTGTTTAGTCCCACGCACACTCACACCATATCTAATTTGAGCGTGAAATAAACAAATTATTACGAAAAAAAAGTTAAAGCGGTGTGCTAATAACACTAATAACACGAAAGCTGCAGTACTGCAGCACTCATGGGACGAAATTTTTCTTTAAAAAGCTATTAAACGATTAAATTGGTATCTAATTGTAAAACAATCAAAATTTTCATGTTTAAATTATAGGCAGTTACGTATACATTCATATTATTATCTTATCTATGCATACAGTATATGTATGTATGTATGTATGTATGTATGCTTATAACCATCGGTATAACCTCTCCGTAAAGGTTAGCGATTGCTGGCTTGCTTACGTAAAATGCTTTAATGCTTAATATAGGTGGAACGAATGATAAACTTTGTTTTGAAGGCAAGAATCGGAAGAGCGTTCATTTACAGTTATTACGATAGCAATTCATTTTAGGAGTAGATCATGCGTCTAATAGAAAAAATACAAATATCAATTTCGCAGTAAGTAAATTGTTAAGTGTGTTAATCCATTTTTTTGTATGAAATTGAATAATTATATATTATCAATAATGCTCAGATGCAGTACATTGATTCCACATAGTCGTAATTTACATATCTCAAAAATCACAACTGACCGATTTAATAAAGTAAGAATTAATTTTTCAACTCATAATTTTGAAAATTAACAGAGCTTATGCAGTTCTTTACTGTATTATAGATTCTAATTGCAAACAGAGGAGAAATTGCATGTCGTGTAACAAGAACTGCTAAAAAATTAGGAGTGAAGACTGTAGCAGTATATAGCGACATAGATAAAGATTCTTTGCACGTAGAACAAGCAGATGAAGCATATTGTATCGGCCCTGCACCATCTAGCCAGAGCTACTTAAGACAGGACAAAATTATCTCTATAGCAAAAAAGTCAAAGAGTCAAGCTATACATCCTGGTTATGGCTTTCTCTCAGAAAATGCAGAATTTGCAGAACTCTGCCAGAAGGAAAATATTGTATTTGTTGGGCCTCCAGCAGATGCAATTAAAAATATGGGAATTAAAAGTACTTCAAAAGATATGATGATAAAAGCTGGAATTCCTGTTATAGCAGGTATGATTTGTATCAGTGTACAAGAGTGTATACACGGATATACAAACACACATAACATATTATATAAATAAAATATTCAAATCTGATTATTATGCTATTGATAACAATAGGATATCATGGAGATAACCAGTCTAATGAAACCTTATTATTGGAAGCAAAGAAGATAGGTTTTCCTTTAATGATAAAAGCTGTATGTGGTGGAGGAGGAAAAGGCATGAGAATAGTTCTAAAAGAATCACAGTTTATTGAAGCTTTGGAATCTGCAAAGACTGAATCCAAAAAAGCATTTGGTGATTCTTCCATTTTACTCGAACAATATGTCAGGAATCCAAGACATATTGAAGTACAAATTTTTGCAGATAAACATGGAAATGTTGTTCACATGTTTGAAAGGGATTGCTCTATTCAAAGGAGACATCAAAAGATTATCGAAGAAGCACCTGCAGTATGTATATGCATATTTAAACTTTTGCAATGTGAGAGACTTGATATCTTTTTAATACTATGAAAATCATAATAATATAATGATTGTTCTGTTTTGTAGCCTGGTATTTCAATAAATTTGAGATCGGACTTAGGCGCAACAGCAGTTCGAGCGGCAAAAGCGGTAGGATATGTTGGCGCTGGTACCGTCGAATTTATAATGGATCGGGATCAAAATAACTTTTATTTTATGGAAATGAATACACGTCTTCAAGTAGAACATCCCATAACGGAAGCAATTACGGGATTGGATTTGGTTGAATGGCAGTTACGAATAGCGGCGGGAGAGGAACTTCCATTAAAACAGGCACAAATTAATTTTCGAGGACATGCCTTTGAAGCGAGAATTTATGCAGAAGTAATGACAAAAGTCTTTCTTTATAAAACACATAACTTGTACCTTCGATGAGATAAAATGGCTTTAATATTTCCATTAACCAGGTTAATTTCGATAACCAATCGTGGAATTGTAGTTGATTCTTGCAGCAAACTAGCTAAATTGTATAAATAAACTGCAACAAATTGCAGGAACCAAGAAAAGATTTTCTACCGGGAGCGGGTAAATTGTCATACATGAGAGTTCCAGAAATCGCAACTGAAGCGATCAGAATCGAAACCGGAGTTCGTGAAAAAGACCAAGTATCAGTACACTATGATCCCATGATCGCTAAATTAATCGTCTGGGGAAAAGATCGAAAAGAAGCGTTGGCTATACTTAGATCAAAGTTAAACGATTACAACGTAAGTAAATTTTCAAATGGAAAATGCGTATGTATTATTTTATTAAAAATTTTGGATATTTATATTGTTTTCTGTATATATTTTTAGATAGCAGGACTAAGTACTAATATAGAATTCATCAAAGATTTATGTTCCCATTCGAATTTTTTGCAAGGTCAAGTACACACAGGATTCATAGAGGAACATTGTCGAGAATTATTTCGAGAATTACACGTACCAAGTGAAGTTGTAGCTCAGGCTGCTCTCGCTTCTATACTTTACGAAGATACGCATTCTTTACGATCATCTCTTACAACTGTTGATCCTTTCAGCCCTTTTGCAACCGAAATTGGTTTAAGGTTAAATCACACTCTAACGCGGACTTTGTATTTCAACGTTTGCGATGATGATATCGAAGTTGAGATAAGATACATTGAACCTGAGGTCTATTCGATGAGAATCAATCAAATCGGTCCTTGGAGAAGAGTAACAGGCACATTAAAGAAAAAGGAAAACACGCTAGAATTATGTACTGAAATTGATGAAACAATTACTAGAACGAAAATTATTAAAATTCATAACAAACTACATTTATTCACCAAAGCTAGTATTTTTTCTTTTTAATATATTTTTGTTCGATTACTTTAATTCCGAAAACAAAAACGCCTAAGAACTAATTATCTTCAGCTTTAGTTTTTATAGGACCGTGAATGGCAATTTAACATACCTCCTAGAAAATTTCTTTATAATCTTACAAAGTGTCAAAATAAGGTGGACCCGTGCAAAGCTTTAAGTCCTATACCAGGATCTGTAGAAAAGGTATGTGTGGCGAAAGGAGACACTGTAAAGATTGGAGACGCTTTACTTGTAATTAACGCCATGAAGATGGAAGTATGTTTATATTATGTTTCAAAATTATTGTAACTTCAGACATGTGTTTCTGTTTCAAAGTTAATTATTTACTTACAGCACATAATCAGAGCATCCGTAAATGGATTGGTCGAAGACGTGCTATGTTCGATAGGTGACAATGTACCAAAGGATAAAATTCTGGTTAAATTAACTAAATCTGTATCTTGAAACACAAACATTATACATTATTATTGTCTTCTCTTTTTTTTATTTTACTTAATTTCTCTGAAACAATTCTTTTTTATCTTACAGTTATAAAAGATTCATAATATTTAATAATAAATTCTTATCCGATCAACGTATACGTGTATTTTATATGCAAATCAAATTTAAATTATATATACGTACTTACGTACAATATATGAATACTAATTTCAATTTTTTATGAATTATATATTGTGCGAATATATATGTATACGATGTATATTGATATACACAATACATAAAATATATAAATTACAATTAAATGTATCAAATCAAACTATACAAACTGCCTGACTGTATTTCCGTTGTAATTCCGTTCCGAAAAACGCGCCAAAACAGTGTCGTACTATTCGTTTACGAAGATACGTTATTTCAAGAATAATAAGGTGCTTTTTAAATAATTCTTAGACTAAATTAACAAGGAGAAAAGAAAGTTGTAGGAAGAATGAGTAATTTTCGATCTCCAATGCGATACATTTCTCCGAATGCAAGGTAATGCAATAAACTAGAAATAGAGAAAGGCATTGAACGAAGGTTAGAAAGTTATTTATTCCCGGCACGTATGATCACGTTGAATAATTTTATTTTTAGAGTTTTGACTGCCAAACCTCAAGTGGAACAAACGCTTGATATAAGACAAACTCAAAATAAAGCAAGAAATAGTATTACCTGGTTTTTCGTCAACAGTTCTTTACTTGGAATCCTCGTCTTTGACATGTAAACTATTCATGTTTCTTAATTAATCAATTGTTCGTTCTATCAGTAATGAAAGAAATATAGATGTTTTATATGTTACGTTTTTAGAGTATATGGAGGTGCAACATATGAACCATTCTGTTGGGCTGAGTGGTGTTTGGCCTTAATATTTGCATTAAATGCTGTTTATCATATAACAAAATATACATGGGCAAATTTTTCTCTGCGGCCAATTCTGCTGAATCCTAAGCAAAGATACCTATTAGGTATATCAGAGGATGACCCCCTTTTTAAAAATGAAAGACCATCATCTCCAAAAACTTCAGAGCCACCGGTCCCATTAAATTTATCATGCATTAGCCTCAATAGGAGAATGACCTCACTTGGGTCTACAGGATTAAGCGAATCTAGTATGATAAACTTCTTTTTTACATTCTGATATTATTCGAACCTATTTGTTTTTACCATATATAAAACTTATTTTCAAGAGGACTTTTCATCGCCGAATCAGTTTTTTAAGTATGGTAGCCCTACATCACAAAAATCGGTATCCAGCTCCAATGGATCTTTTAGTAAATCTCTCAATATTTCGGCAAATGGAAATTTAACAAGTGAAGATTTGATACAAAATGAGAGAGAACTAAAAAATTATTTGGAGGAAGCTCACCAAAAAAAACATGTTTTATCAACGGATATTGATCAGCCTTCCAATTTGCTTAGCTCATTTTGGTCGCATCCAGCGATTAGAAGCCCCGGGGAAGTTTCTCCATTGTTAAGAAGATGTGCATACCAATTAGCACCCATTATTGGTAGGAAAGAATATATTTTTTTTCTTTGATAAGATAAAATTTACGATGCTTTCTTTTCTCATAGATAAATCAAAATCAGCTAGTCCTGGGAGCGAAGAGGGCAATTCACCTAGGGGTATATTCGGCGCTCCGGATGTTTGGAGAAAATATAGGATCGACCCAATTAAAGTAAACGAATGGACAGCTAATCTTCGCATGGCAAGTAAAACAATCAGATATTGAGTAAATTTCATTATTTCCAAATATACGTACATATATAAAAAGAACATTGTATCAACTATTTCAGTGGATTAGCAAAACAGTTATTGAACGTGTAGCAACCGAAATTGATAATGTTTGTTTGGCATTGGTCCGTCATGGTTTAAGCGATTCCCAATTAGGATGTGTTGGATTGCATAGATTAAGAAAACTTGCACAAGCACCATTTTTAGTATTTGCTATTCCTACTTTACCAACTTTAGTACCTTTTTTAGAACTTTCTAACAATCAGGAATATTTAATTAAGAGAATTAAAATTCTTGCAAAAGGGGGTTCAATGAGTGAATTCAAGTGGAATGGTGGAGGATCTCACAATGATAAAGAATGGGATTCTAGCTTGCCAACTGATTCAGCGGTAATTTAATTTTTTTGAATTTTCATAAAATATTATCCAGATACAATCAACAATATGTATATATTATTTTATTTCTGCAGATAGTTATGCACTTGGTGTCAACATATATGGATACACAATTGGAAGCCCCTCTAGATCAACCCGATGCACGACCATTTACATCGAGGTATATGGCTAGATCAGGAATAACTTTACCACGTAGCAAAGGTCCCGTGATAGTATGCCAATCTATAAATCCACCGCATTACAGTTTGGCACATTCTGGAGATTCATTGCCTAGCGATTATGAGGAAATACAACGTGTAAGTAGATTCAATTAAATTTACTTTATCATCACGTTCACTTACTTTAGTGTAATATTTGCAAGTTGAGACTAATTCTTTTCTCCTTTCTCATTTTTAGGGTAGGAACAACTTATTTCATACACTTCTGTTATTTTTATACATTGTTAAGACAAGAGATCACGGTATGTTAGGCCGTGTTAATTTGGGTACATCGGGTATAAACGTTTTATGGGTAATCGATGGTTGAATATCTGAAACCCTAACATGTGATAAAATTACACCGCGCATATTCGATATCATATCATTTCTTTTTGTTTTTCTTATTATATTTCTTTTTAACGATTTGTTTGTACTTTTATTGTACATTTATCTTATTTGAATTAAAAATATTTTACGCGCGTATGTATCAACAGAAGGAGCAGAAATCTATTATAACCGTTTTGATACTACGAATATGTTTTATTCACAGTACTTAAGTATATGTACAAATAAATGATAAATCACGATCCGCATACATTGAAAATAAAATTTTAATATACTGTTGAACAGCATATGATTGCTGTTTTGCGCGCGTCTTAAATTTCACTTTATAAATTTTATTGTGCATACACATGAATACACATTAAAACAACTACCGCAGAATTTTTCGCGGAATTCTTAAAACTGTCATCATATGACCAAATAAATGCGTCATCCTAGCGGATCGTAAATGAATCTGCATTCCTATTCGTGTTCCATCGATTTCATGCCACACGCAAGGAATGCAATTACTTTCAACGTTAGCATTAACGCCACTTTCTATACAATCTCATAATTACTTTTTTTTTATTTTGTTTTATTCCAACGATCGGAAATCCATATGTCGTAAAAAATTATGTTGCACTTTTCGTACAATTTATAATACATTCTTTGGATAACGGTTTCTGTACATTTAAAATCAATCGGTATATACACCGTTGTTATGTCATGATAAAATAATAATAACGTATTCGATATACAATTAAAAAGCAACAGATTCGTTTGTACGTTAGTTTGTAATTCTGTAAGTCGAAGATGATAATTTTTGAAGGCTAAGCTGTGTTTCACGAAATCACCTTGACGATATCAACGATTGATCCATTCAGAGTAAATTTAGAAAGAATTATCGTTGAGATCATCTTACATTTGTATTATTTTAAAATGACATCATATATGAAATTAGATGAAACGTTTGATGGTTTCCAGTGAAATACGACAACAAAATGGATTTCATAAAATATTTCTGTACGACTTTTGTACCTTTTGTTCAAATATACGTGTGTGCGTGTATACACGTATATATTTACGCATATACATATATATTTGCGTGCCTACAGATCGCAATTATAATTGTTTTTTAATCAACAATAACCGACGAGAAAAGAGACACACATAGACACAGTAGAGGGACATGTATGCATGGGCGTATGCATACACACATAAATCAACAAGTGTTTAAATAAACTGATTCGAAACTATGTGATACAGGATCTCTTGTTTTCTTTTATGCTCCGTTTAAAACAACTCCGTTACATACAAGTAAAACAAGTTTTCATTCAACTGCATTTTTGTTTCTTTTCTCCTTGTTCTAGATTTTTACAACAGCTACGACTCATATTTAAATATAAACAGAGATATACAATGTATAATACAAAGTCAAAGACAGTATTTCAATCACATTTTCCCTCTCCCTCTCTTTCTTTGTTGTGATGCTGAGAAAGAAAGTTTTCGGTTTACGAATGGAAATTAAAGAAACAATCTAATGAATACATAGAAAAGTTCTATCCCAACTTATGATGTAGTAAATATTTTGGTTCCTTCTGGTAATATTACTTCCTCACCGACATCCGTAAGAGTGACTGTAAGAGGAAGGATCAAAGGCATTAATATCTCTTGAAGTTGCATAACTGTTTGTTGAGTGGCGACTGATTCAGGTTTAGTGATAGTAATGGTTTTAATATTCTGTGCCTTTACTATTTGTCCTTGTTCAAGAGTAGTCTGTTGTAGCACTCTTTGTTGATTTTGAGGCGTGGCCTGTACTTGCGTGGTTAGTGTTTGAGCACGATTTTGATTCTGAACAAAAGTTTGTTTACACCTTTTACTATGAGCGTATCGACTTCCGTTGTTGTTAAACCGTCTATCGCAGGTTGGACAGGCATAAGGTCTTTGACCAGTATGAATGAAGACGTGTTCTTTGAGCGACTTCAGACGACGGAAGTTTTTCGGACAGTACTTACAATGGTATTTAGCCTCACCTGTATGCGAAGTCAAATGATTAGCAAGCGTATCGGCTCTAGCAAATGCTCGTGAACAATATTGACAAACATACGGTCGTTCTTGGGTATGCGTTCTCATGTGCATTTTCAAATAAGCGTTAGTTGTGAACGGTCGCGAACAAACTTCGCAAACGTATGGTTTTATACCATTATGTGCTCGAAGGTGTGCAATCAACGTCGTCGATTGCGTAAAACTTTTCGAACAAATTTCACAAAGGAATCTTTTCGAGCTGTCCGTTTCTTTATTCTTCTTGAAAGTTCGGTCATGCTTTGACAAATGATTTGTCAACTGTTCCTCTTTAATGAAACGCTTTGTGCATCTTGTGCACTTATATGGCTTAATCATGTTATGTTTAGCTACGTGTATCTTTAAATGTTCCCTTCTATAAAATTTTTTTGGACATATATCACACAGATACTTTTTTCCTTCGTGGACTTGAATATGTCGTAAAAGCCCTTTTCTCGATGTATATTGCTTGTTACATTCCGTGCACTCTAAACCTACGATATCAGTCCTTCTCTTCCTACCAATCTTTTCACCTGGTTTTTTCTCCTCGGGTCGCGGTTCGATATCTCTCAGGTCTTCTTCCGTAAGAATGCCTTCGGTAACATGTTTCGATCTATGTTCTCGCAGAATCTCATTGTTCTCAAACGTGTCTCCGCAGATATTGCACTTTCTCACTTGATCGGGGTTCTTCTCCGAACACTTATCATAATGGGCTTTTAGTTTGTCTTTGCGGTAAAACTTAACATTGCAAATATCGCATTCGAAATTCGGTTCTTCGTGCAACAATTGATGACGTAACAGTGATTTTTTCGTGCTGTATCGTTTTTTACACTTCGGGCACTCGTGATTATCCATTGGCCAATCCAAACCACTTTCAAAATCCGAATCATAATCGTCATCTCTATTCTCTTTATGGTACATCTCCTCATTAGCGTAGTCCCTTTGCCAATCTTTCTTATCTGCCGATTGCTTTTGCTTTTCCGACTTGACCACTCGTTGTTGCTCGTCTTTTACATGTTGCTCCATATGTTTTGTTAACAATTGCTTTGAACTGCATCTTTTATTACAACTCGCACATTCCAATTCCTTCTTATGATTATGTCTCTTATGCGAGGATATTTCTCGCTTATTCCGACTATAATTATTATCTGTAACATTAGTGCGATTAATTCTATCGATATTCTCCTCTTCCTCGTCGAAATCTTCCAAACCATCCTCGGTTTTAATTTTATCGATAATTTTTTGTGCAGCTCTCGCAGCAACTCTTTTAATACGTTTATTAGGGTCATATTCTTGTCCATGAAGGAAAGTTTTATGATTAGTAGCTATAAGATGATTGCGTAAAGTAAGTTCGTTACCAAATGTTTTGTTACATTGTGTGCACTTGTAAGTTTTTACACGTTCATGTTGCTGTTCCGTATGTTTTTGCAACATTTCTTTCATTGCAAATCGTTGGCAACACACCTTGCAACTATAGTCAATCCCTGAATGACGATGGGTCTCCATGTTTCTAAACAATAAAATGTTTCATCAGAATGATAGACATGTGCAAGACGATTTTCGTATAATAACATAATATACATTGCAACATCTTTAGTTCTTACCTACCTATCATTTTTCTTCGATACATTATTTTCTGTTTCCAGCAATCCTGGTATTGATTTGTTTTCCATCCTGTGATGCCTGTCTATGCTATCTTTATTCTCTATCTCGTAATCACACGTTTCCTTACTAATTGAATACTCTGTATCCATCTCAAGTTCTTGTTCAGTTAGAACACCTTCAACCACGTGTTTCGCGCGATGATTTCTTAATTTTTCCAATGAATCGAATTCTTCTTCGCATATACTGCAACTGAGAACAACATGCGAAATCGCATGTCTTTGTAAGCCACGTTTTGTATAAAATTTCTCTGCACACTTGTCGCATGCAAACGTTTCTGTACGGACATTGCGATTCTCCTGTTCCTCTTTTTTAATCAAATTACCCACTTGTCTTTTATCGACGTAGTCATTGTATTCATCGTCGTCGTCATCGTCGTCGTCGTCGTGGTTGTCATCATCATTGTTGTTATTGTTATTTCCTGCTCCTCCTCCTCCTTCGCCGCCGCCACCACCACCACCACCACCATCACCGCCACCGTTATTGCCTCTTTTTGCCTCGTTCCCTTTTTCTTCCTCTCTATGCTCTTCTGGACCCACCTCTTTTTGTTTGACTTTTTTCCGATACTCGTTATCCAAATGCCGACGTGCATCTTTATAATTATCAAGATCTAGACTGTGTTCGTCTTCGTGGAATGATATTTCTAAGGGCATTGATTCTTCCTTGCCCTCTTCTTTCTCCCTTTCATGTTTTTTCAAATGTTTACTAAACGAGGTTATATATATGTATTGCTTGCCACAATGCGGGCACTTGTTTGATCTCTTACCCGATGGAGGGGACTTTGCAACATTATAAACGTTCTTTTGCGGTGTATCCGGTGTTTTTTTCAGAGACAATACCTTTCGAACTTCTTCGTGAGAATGCATATGCTCCTTCAAAACATTCTTCGACAAAAACTCTTTGTCGCACAGATAACATAGAAAAATTTTTTCCGATTGATCAGAGGACTGACCTTTTTTCAGTCTCGAGCTTAAATTCAAATTTTCAAAATAGTTTTCCTCGTCGGAATCTCGTCTCGTTTCAAAATTTCGCCGAACTAATTTGCGTTTGCTTCTTCTCGTTTCATTTTGACACTGAGAATCTGCATCTGGCTGAATAACCGTGTTCGTAATATCCGATTTTTCTTCTTCTTCATCTTCCACCTCATCTTCTTGTTTTGTCGTTGCATCAGCTGCTTTTACCAATAGATCTACGTACTCGGTGCAATCCTCCCGCTGAAACGATTCTCCGGAGGAATGTTGATGTTGATGTTGATGTTGATGTTGTTGATGATGATGATGCTGTTGTTGCTGCTCCTGCTCATTCGTGCTAGATAATATACACTCCTGTTGCAATATATAATCGTGTTCTACCGTTGAAATATTTTCAAGGCAATCGTTATCCCCGTTTTCGTGTTTTAACATTTCTTCGTTAATGGGAGCATCTATGATTACTTTAATGTCCTCTTCTTCATGACTCAGGCACTCTCCCGATGTCTGCTCTGTAGCGATAGTTTGATCGATTACCTCCTCCATTACCGCGTTAGAGTTCTGTTCTGGGAAACGCGAAAGACTCGTTAATAACGGTGTTCCACTAAATAAATACTGCCGGCCATGCGAATTCACTTTACCGCAAGAGAAAGACGCAAAAAGAAAGGATTGCAAGAGAAAAAACAGAGAATCACGAACACACGTGTTGACGAGTCGAGAGTAGCATCGCAGCCTACTTTAGATGCAAGCCATGGTGAAAATAAATTTGGCAACAATGTTTATAACTCTCGCCTCGATGTAAACATAACCTAGTCAACATGGCCTCTCCAAAAGTTTCGCGCGAGTTATGAAATGCTGTTATGATAAATGACACTAAATACTAATGCAACGAGACAATTATAATTCAATACAATAGAATGTATAACAGCGTATACCTATAACAATATGTATATGTATACATAGCGCAAATTTTTTCTATATTTATAATCAATATATACATGTGTAACACAGTTGAATCTAAAGTCAAAATTTTCAAATATTTATTTCGTATTCTTTATTTTATCTTTTACAGTAGTAAAATACAGTAGTGTTATATAGATTTTTATCATAGGACCTAATAAATGAACAGTGTCATAGCATCACTGTGTTCTCAGTTTTAAGAAAAATTGACATTACTTTAGAATCAAATAATTCTCTCTTTCTAAAAAATACAAAATTATAAATTCTTGCATCAGTAATGGTAACGTATCACAGCAGTTATCCTGAAGTGGGAAAATATAGCATATCTTTTATTTATTTAAATACTAATATGAATATTTCCATTCTCATCTTTATTTACAACAATTATAATACTGTTTTAGAGATAATTTTTTCTGCAGTATTTTCTGTCAATTTCTCTTGCCACTGATTTTCACATATATGAATGCACTTAACCTCTTTCGCTTAACGTTAGTCGTCTCGTCTCCTTTATACCTTTACCTTTGCTAACATGTGGCACTTTTTTGTCCATTTTTAGAAGCTTTAATTGTATTCAAAGATGATTTTAACTTGTTTCATGCTCATGTTCGTATTTAAAACTACTGTAAATACTTGAAATACAAGTACTTACATGTATGTATCATACATCAAACTCTTCCATGATTATATATCATAGTATTTAGTACACAATATATTATGATATTTATACATTAGTTAAATATACAATAATTATCACAAGGATTAAGGGTATATCTTGAATCAATTTCAATAAAAAACGTTAATCACAATCCGTTCAAGCACATATATATGTATGTACATACGTATTGCACTTCAACTGCAATATTAAAGTAAAAGATTTGATGTTTGTAAAAACATTGTTGCCGCATCGTTCACCATGGATTATATCTAATATCTAACGTAGGCTATTGTTGCATACAAAAGAGAGGTGTACGCAGAAGTAGGTATTACGCGAACGAAGTGTTACGTTATCATGTGAACTTGACTTTATGTCCATAAACAATAATATATAAATTAAGCGCGCGACACTTGCAATATTCAGTACGGAAATACAGAAATGGTATAGAGGAAGTGAGGGAGATCTACTAAATTGCTAATTCCCTATGACTTTTAAGAATTAAACATTGAATTTTCTTACCTTTCGCACTCTGACTTTCTCCTTATCGTATTGCATTCGTATCGATTTCTTACATACTTGAGCAATGCAAATACTAATGCGTGTTTTGCATCTTCTGCATACAACTATTGACGTGGTACATATGATTTCAAACTTCGCTCCTAATTTACATATCGATATCTGTAAATCTGAAGTTACGTTCATGCGTTGACAGCTGCTCCGTTGGCATCGAATATGGATTTCGAGTTGTCACAACATTAAGCAATTTTAAACTTAAATTAACCTAAAACGATCTAAATGAACGATATTAATTGTTACAAATGAAATAGAAAGATTACAAATTTTTCTTTTAGTTTTTGGATAACATTTTTCCAGGTTTTGACTGTACACATTTTGACCTATTAACTGACTCCTCTATTAATTACAAAATATCTATAATGACGAAATTAAAAGTTAATCGATTATTTTTATTAGAAATAAAATAACATATAAAAAAAGTAGAGGAATTTTTTACAATAAAGTAATAAATAAAGAAATTATTACATCAGGAAGATCGACAATTAGGGAGTGACGGGTTAACTCGCCTTTCTCGGCTAACGAGCTAAAGCATAGATTCTTATTCATAGGTCCCAGTTAATTCCTTGTGATATACGAAATCTATTTATGCACTTCGTCTATAATTATAAACAGCTTTTAATACATTTCATCAGTTACTTTTCTCTCATAAGTAAATTCACAGACAAGGTATAAAATAGATCTATGATTCAATGCATTTAACATTGATAGTTAGTAAATTTTTGATATAAACGTCTATTTATGAAATTGCAACTAAGGTATAGAGAGAATAAGATATTTTATAATCGTAAATAAAATATAGAATTCTGTATTTGTACAATATTTGTTTACCTTTATACAGATATTTATTTCACGGATGAATAAAGATTGTTTGAGATTATTCTGATTAGTTCCTTTCCCATTTTGATATGTTCTGACTGCATAAATAAGTCTTCATTTTTGAAATTATTAATCGAACGATTGGTTTAATTAAACTTTTCTCTTATTTTTTGCCTTGTTACTCACGAAACTTTAACTTTCGTGAACAAGTATTTACTATTTTTAATATAGAAAAGTACTTTTATTATTCGAGTTCAGGTACATTATGTTGTTTGTGCCCATATCTTCAACACATCATGATAACCATTGTTAATGACAATTACATACAGCTTATTGACATATTTTAAATCAAAAACCATAATTCAATTCTTTTTAGTAGCTTTTTGAGGTATATTAAACTAGGGAGAGTGTAGAATGAATCATCGAAAGATGCGCGCGCACATAGGTACGGCTATTCGTCGTTTTCTACGCATTGCAACTTGCAAGCTCGTGTTAGATCTTGAAGGAACATAAATGTTGACAGATATTTTAAAGTTACCACGAAAATCATCATCTTGCATAACTTACATTATAAAGCGAATATTTTTTTATCTTCTTGAATGCACGACATATCGAATCACTTAGGAAGAATCGCGAATCTCTTTTATATATTTTCGGTGAGTTCTCTATAAATAGAAAGATTTTCGAGAAAGTTAGTGGCGAGATTAAATTTTGATATTAATATGTGGGTGTATATACTTAACGTTTAATGTCAGATATATCTATGATTTCGACAAATATTTATCTAAAAGTGTTTCAAAATGCATTGTGTCTGTGTTACGAAAGTATTATTAAGATTAATTCTTCTTACGTATCAGACGTGTATACATTATACGTGTATGAACCGAGTGCCAAGATATGTATGTGTATAAATGAGATCAGATCCTAGATCATCTATCTGTGTCTCTCATATATTAAATATTGGTTTCCCTTAGTGAAGTAAGAAATAGGAAAACAAATAGATATTTTTTGATTGTGCATATGATATAGCAATGTGCCGACATGTGCAGCGTATCGCGCTAGGAGAGGTCCAGTAAAAAAAAACAAACTGAAATCAATGAGAGAGGGAGAGAGAGAGAGAGAGAGAGAGAGAGAGAGAGAGAGAAAGTGTGCTTGGTATAAAAGCCAGCATAGAAGGATTCTGTTTAAAGATCCTTCAGCAGGAGGGAAACTATTTTTAGCTTATATACTGTGCACCCTGATGGATTGTAGTTTTTGTGACTTTGTATCTATCTCTATTAATATAATTTTTTTTGTTAATCTCTTAAAATAGATTATTTCTATTTTTAGCAAAACTATGGAGAATGAACAACGACATTATGAATTACGAAGTGGAAGTAGATCACGTTCTAGAACTCCTTTGGTGCAAACTTGTACCATGATTGAACCAGAAACTCTAGAACATCATTATCATTTAAGAAGTTTAAGTCAGGAGAGATCTCATACTCCTGGAGAAGTTGCAAATACTAAAAGATCTGGTCCTAGAATATTGTATGTATTAAAAACATATGGTTGGGAGACTACAAATTTAGACATGGTTTACGCATAATCTCAACTATAATTTGAACATTATTATAGATCTGGTAGTAGCAGTAAAACAAATGATCAAAATGTGGAGGCTATAGTGGAAAGAAAAAAAGAAATTCTCACTGTTGAAACAACATTGGGGGATAAAAATAAGCGAATTGAAAATCCTTCTGTCTATACAAAAAGAGGAGAACGTCGATCTGAACGGCAAAAGGCAAAAAAACAGATATTTGCAAATGGTCAAACTGATAACAAGGAAGGTTCATTTGAATATAAAAGCGGAGAAAGCCAAAAAAACATCTTTCCACATAGAACTATTACTAGTGATTATTCTTCAGAGGAAACAGAACAAGAAGAATTGTCTGATAGATCATGTTCTGCGCATGAAATCTATAAGCAAGCTGGTGATTGGTGGAAGTATGTATTTGTGAAATGAAGGTCATGATGTTATATTATTGTGTATTTATACACGTTCATTGAAATTTAATTAATTAATTTCTTATATAAGTTATAATTTCGTATAAATAAGTTGGCTGAATTTGACTTTGGAGGACATAAATTCATTGGCCCCTTTTTTTATATGTTATGATAGCTTTCAACGAGTAAGATCCAAAAATACAAATATTAACTTTGGAATCTGATGATCCAAAATATATCTGTACGTAAAGTTGAGCGTTTTTAGCATATTTTATACGTTATTTTAACGCCATGTTGGCTTCTGTTCGTAATTTGTCCAATGAGTGGAGTCGCTGGCCGTACACAAATGCACGTGAGTTGTGGCCATTTTGTGGCGGGATTTTGAATTGTGTGTATTGGACTAGGGTTTGGTTATACTTTACCCTTTGACCGCCGTGAAGCGAAATTCAGTTCAATGCTCATCTGTGCGGACCAATCAGATGATAGATAGAAGCAATATGGCATCTCATACTAACCTGTAAAATACGCTAAGAATGCTAAATTTTACATACGCATGATTTTTGAATTGGATTCCTAGAATTAAGACTTGCATTTTTTGATTCTGTGCCTCAAAAACTATGAAATGACAAAAAAAGAATTCAATAATTCTATGTCCCCTAAAGTGAAGTTAAAGCCAAGCGGCTGTTACGAACGATTAATTTTATTTTTATATTGTATCATATGAAACTATTTTACATTAGTTATTAATGTTTGTTAGTGTATTTCCTAAAACGGACTACACCTATTCTGAAAGGTCCAAGTGTCGTTATGAAATAGCGCCAGGTATACTAGCCATGCCTAATATGTCACGGCGATCTATCCATTCAAATACGCAGGATTCTAATCGATCCTTGCACGTTCCATCTGAGAATGTTGTATATGAAAGAACAAATATCGGAAAAGAGAAAGGAACAAAAGCAGAAGATTCTATAGTAAGTACAACAATTTGATTCCAATGTTATATTATAGATGCAGAATTGCAAATAATACATGATTAAATACCGAATGGATGTTTACGTTAGAGTATCAATAACGAATAAAGAATGACTTAGAATTTTTATTTGTATATGATAAAAATGTGTTGTACATATATGTGACTCATAGTACAATTGAGGATTAATGCAAAATATTTCAGTAAACTACAAATATATCCTTATTTATTCACTTATTGGTATTCATTTATTGGAATTCTACGTACATACATATAATTTATATCTTATTCGTTACTGTCTTTTATAGTTTGTTAATGAATATTATGGAGCACATATATCAAGTACGGATAAGTCTAAAGCTCAATACACAAAGACACATATAGAACAGTACCGTTGTCACAGGGAAGTAATTTATGCAGAACCTACTAATTCAACGAATTCACAATCAAGGTTTGTTATGTGTTTCAAATCTTTATGCAATAAATGTACAAAAATCATTCTTAAAGTTATATGAAACCATTTAAAAAAAATATGTTTATTTCTTAGGCAATCGTTGAGCTCTGATTTACCATTAAAACGTATTGATTCTCGAAAATGTAGAATTACATCTGCTGTTGATTCAGATACTGAATTAGAAGAAACAGCTTCAAATAACTATAGCCAAAGAAGCAAAATAACACATCAGTTTACGAGTTTTATACTGGTTACTGCTTTATGGTTTAGCAAATTCCTTGAATTTCTAAAGCTGAAGCCAGTCAGAAGAAGAGAATATTATGCCACTTATGAATATCAAAGATATGGTATTTTTCAATTATTTAACATGTCTATAAATGCAATCTTCTCATAATCTCTTCATATTTTCTTATAATGTAACATAAAATGAATAACTTATTAACACATATTAATTTTATGTAATTTCAGAATCTAGATGGTCCAAGATTTGGAAATATATTGACAGTCCTTTGCATTATATTTATCTTTTTATGGTCAGGGTGTTTTTCTTTGACTCGTGGTTGTTGAGTCGTGTATCCAGTATTAGGAGATGGATGCATCAGAAAAGCCCAATACTGTTTTGGATTGCTTTATTGCCACTGTTTCTTCTTACTGGTAAATTTTATAACCACTAAGTCACTGTAAACGGTTCGTCAATTAAGAAATCCGTGACTTCATAACGATATTCTTTTATTTTTCTTTTTTTTTCTTTCCTTTTTATTATCTGCCATTTTCACCCACAAGATCGAGTTTTTGCCTTGGCATCTTCGGGAAGACCGGTGAAACCTATCCTGGCGTTTCTTTTTCTTTTTGTTTCAGGAACTTACATCGTGCAAAAACAGTCCTTTATCTGTCTGGATTCTCTGCACAATATTCCCTATGATGTCACTGAGACGACCTATCGCATCTTTAACAATATTATCAGTTTAACGTCTTTTCAAACCGATTTATTTATTGAATATATAAAAATGATTAAAAATTTGTCAGTACATTTTCTGCCTGGTGTGAACGTGTCTTTACCCGAGATGCCTTAGCATTGGTTAGAATTTGATCTTTTCTTTAAAATTTTTTTATTTACCGTCTATATAATTTGTTTTATTTGTAGTTTATAGTGACATGGGATTTGGTTGAACTTACTTTATATTATATTCATACATATATATATACATACATACATATATAAATTTATGTATGTGTGTATGTATGTTTGCCTTGTGATGCATAACTGACCTCCCGTAATTTTTAAATAAAAAGTGATAGATTGTAATTGATACCGTATTATCATGTTATGTTTTCGATATATTTTATGCATTATTATTTATTACTAGTCATGTTTTTATCGTGTATATAAATGAGTTAAATAACAATAGTTACCAAAAATTTATCCTTATATATGCCCGGTGCTGTGGTATCTGTAAAAGCACGTTCATATGCAGTTCAACGCGTTCGGAGAAATTGATGTTCGTAAACATCGTAATGTTATCAACGTAAAACAAAAAAGAACTGTAATCAATGAAATCAAATGATTAAATTTAACTATGGGAGAAGGATAGAGGGAGTAGGATTACTTCACTGGCGATGTAGAATTGGAGTATTCGTGCTTCACAAGGAATATGGATGTAATCTCTATATCTTGATATCATCGGAATGGTGAGTCCCTTCGTCTATCCTTCTCTCGGTATTTGTATCAAGTTACAAGATTAGCAAAACTTGAAGAAGATTATATTTTTATATTTCAGGTTGCTGGTGTTTACCACATCTTTCAGCTCTATTTCCTCAAACCAAAGTAATTACGCGGGAATTTGGAACTGGACAGGAGTTAGTTGCAAGTGAAAAGCAATTATTTTTAAAGGGGGAAATGTTTGGAAAAGAAGATAATTTTGAATCGATCACCGAAAAATTACACAGTAGGATCAACAACTTGGAGGATCGAACTATCAAACAATCTGTAAGGCTCTTTGTTGACATTTAATTACACAATATGAAAATTTTGTTAGTTTTTTTAACGGATTAGCTACTAGTCATATATTTAATATACACAGGACCGCCTTTTCAATATAACTCAAGCGCTGGAGCGGCTTAAAGAAAGGGGATATATCTGGCCAAAAGATGATGTAAGTTTAAACAATTTGTTCGTAATACTTTTCGATGTAATATTATCTGAACTTGACATTGTATTTTGTTTCTTTCAGAATGAAATATTATTGTTGGAGGAGAGACTGAAAGAATATAAATTAGCCGATATCTATTCTCAAGAAATTGATGTTATTAAGTCTCAGTTGGAGAAACTGAAAGAATTTTATTCGGAGTTAAAATTATGCTGTAGCACACGTACAAATCATATTACTAGCGAAGATTTAGAAAAACGTATCGAAATGGTCTTAATTGATCATTTCGGTACGTTGATGTCGAACGCAGAAAAAGTTAAAGGTACCCGATATGTAATAATCGCAGTACTCATTTAAAGCGAGTGAAATATTCATGTTCTTAATTATGTATCAAATACAACGGGTGTGAATGCAAAGTGTATGAAAAATAATTCTTTTTACAGTTCGAGACAAATCATGGATTGCGAATGATGTTATAACGGATGATCGCGTTCGCGAAATAGTCAAGGAAGCCATAAAAATATATGATGCGGACAAAACGGGACGCGTTGATTATGCTTTAGAATCTGCCGGTGAGTTTGTCGAATTCAATAGATCGATTCGGCCCAATATTGTTCTGACTGGATAAAACATATTAGATTTTTTTATTAATAGGTGGTCAGATCATTAGTACACGTTGTACTCAAAAATACGATATAAAAACTAGGGTAGTCAAACTGTTGGCTTTTACACTATATCATGAAAATAATAATCCTCGTACAGTGATACAAGGAAATCCAATACAACCAGGTGCTTGCTGGGCATTTCAAGGCTTTCCAGGATATTTATTAATTAAGTTACGAAGTTCTATTTATGTTACTGGATTTACAGTTGAACATGCACCGAAATCGATTTTACCCAATGAAGAAATGAGAAGCGCGCCTAAAAAGTTTAATGTCTGGGTAAGTAAGTCGACTCTTTTATAAGTGAGGTATACAGCTCAATTCTACATTCTCATGTCGATATAGGGTTTTGTCGATGAAAATGATTCTGAACCTGTATTGTTTGGTGATTACGAATTTGCAGCTTCGGACGATAATCTACAATACTTCCCAGTTGAAGTAAGTTACTTCCTTAATGCAGTAATTTTATTAGATCATTCTGAAAGTAAAGATGGCTTTGAATTTCTCGTTGTGAAAGAGTATACCATCACGAAAATTCATTATCCGTGAATTCAAATAAACACTATTACGTATTTTTACCAACGTTATATAATAGTATTTACCATATCGGGTACTTTCATGGCCCAATTTCGCAAGTGTTATTTAGAAATGTTAAATCAAAATCAACAAAATCATACAACAGAAATCTACGGATATCGCCAAAATACATTCGTTACAATGGTGCTTATTTATGTTTTATCAAGGAAGCTTCAGGATGATCCAATTACATACTTTGCGTTTTCTTAAAGACTCGTTCTAATATAATTGATATTTTACAATGCAGAATACAGCAATCAAGACACCATATGAATATGTGGAATTAAGGATACACAGTAACCATGGACAACTTGAATATACATGTTTGTACAGATTTCGTGTACACGGAAAATCAGTTTAAATTTCTTTTACTGAAAATTCAAGTGCAAAATTTTTTTGAATATTGTAATTGTAGCAGGAGTGGATTTGCAATTCGATTCATATCAGTCAATAAAGGGAGTAAGTAAATGAGTCGGTGAGTGCGCGTGAGTCAGTAATGAGTGTCAGTGGAGAAAGGGTTGGGAGGGAAGAAGATTGGAAGGGAGAGCCATTGCATGTTGTGCCTTCAATTACTCTTCGATATAACAATAACCATCACGATTTAAGGAGAGATTTATTCTTTAACGCGTAGAGACATACGCAAAGTGAATAAAGCGAACGTAAGTTACCGTTATCATACGTAGACAATACAAGCCTAAGTGTATATATGTATATGTGTATATATATATACATATACATATACATATATACGTAAGTACATGGAGTCGATTATTTAATCATTTTCTTTCTTTGTACGAGTGTTTATACTTCTTTTCCCTCAAGTTTTATCATCAAGCACAAATGTAACAACTGTTTTCAGCGAAATGTACAAAAAAACACAAGCTGTTTTTCGAAGAACCAATTAGATAGGAATAAAAAATGAAAAAGCTCAGCGTTCTAAATATTACTCAAAGTTCAGTATCATTATGTTTCTGATATCGTACAGTTGTAAAACTCACACGACAGTACAAATTGTAAAGAAAAAAGCTCTGCCTAATTTCAGGTACATAAGTATGCAGTGTTTTTACGATAATTTTTATTATACTAATGCGTTTCATAGAAATCTAGTATAACATGTTTGATAATATATTTGGTTAGCGCATATGCAATCATTGTGCGCGTGTTGTGTACATATGCACATATACATTGTACATGTATAAAATAGCAAGAATTATACTGTTTTGCAAGTTATAAACTAAATTTACAAGAAAAAAAAGAGGCTACTTTTATACATATCATTTTTTCTCTTATTCTTCACCTCTCGTTGAGGTTACTTTATCGAACACGATACTTACGATATTTCTTTTACTGTTGCATTATTTTTTATTACCTTTACTTGGCTTTTCACGTAATGTCATTTCCAGTAAACGAAGGTGTAGAGTGTTCGAAAAATACGTACTTCGGAAGCCACAGTGACACGTAAGTACATATAAATATAATTATATACAAAAGAAGTGCATTATATATTCAACTATGAAGTGAAATGACTAGAATAGAATTGTTGAAACTATTACTATATTATCAAGAAATCGTTTGTCTATAAGTTCTTATTCACTATACCAGGTTATACAAACCAAGATGTTAGACGTAAGTTATAACGAACGATTTTACAAAGAACGAATGTTATAATATAATCTTTATAATGAGCGATTATACGATTAAAATTAGTAGACTACAACAAACGCGAAGAAATACTGACGGTCGCCTCGCCGATTTTTTTATTATTCCAAAAAATGTCTTGCTTGCAATTGGATCTCTTAGATCGTCGATTATTTCTCATTGTTAATAAAACTGAATATTAGCGTAGTTCGCTCATCTATTTAGTATTTATTACTTAGCAACCTCTTAACCTAACCTAGAAATATTAATCATGAATAATTAAAAATAATTGCAGCCATGAGTCAACAAAATACGTAGTGAGAAACACTGAGAAAATTTATGTATAACGAATGAGGGTCTAATTATGTAGTAGTAACACAGACAAGTATCATACGATGTGACACTTTAGGCCTGGTGCAGACGAACGAACGATGCGTCAGCGTCACCGCAACAATTTGCCGCCGCATTTATGCGTCCGACTTTTCTTACAATTCATACAAGCGTTTTGCGTTCGCTTTCATATCGCATATTTGTTCATTCAGTTAAAATTTAATAACATGGATGCGGTAACTCATTACCAAAATTATAAAAAAATGCATTTCTGTAAGTTTTAAGACTATATTAATCTACGACAGGAAGGAGATATTGGATATATCCCTTCATTATTGCCAGACTTCTCAAAGTTCCATGTTTATCAATTCGAGGGAAAACGAGATAAAATTATTTATGTTTATATGGTCGGGAATATTTTCATGAATTAAGTGTAAAAATTAATGAAAATTTGATGTAACGCCCACCGAGTGTCAGTATTCCGTTCGCAACCAAACAGTACGAGCGTTTGTTTTGATAGACGCAAACTTACTGCTTATCTAGTTGCCGCTCAAAGTTGCGTTCTATGTGAACTGCTTACAGCTACTGTTTACTGCTTAAATCTATTTTGTTTTAAAGCGCAACAACAAAATGCCGCGACGGCGACGTTGATGAAAACCGTTCGTCTGCACTGGTCCTAATCTGTAATCTATAAAAATCTATTCGAACTGAGCTTGATAACGTTTATGTGTCCAAATCATCATCGTCAGATATATTGAATGTGAAACGACATTTACATTTACATTCTGACTGATTAGTTTTAATCCTTCCGGCTGATGGTTATTAACTGTAAATAGAAATTACGCGTAATATAGGCTAGGTAATGCTAAATTGATCGGTTGTATCAGAATCATCATATGGGGATAATGGTGAGATACAGAGGCGGCAGAAAGGCTGTTCATTTTTGAATCATCTTTATTCACGCAAAACAAGAATAGATTTAAATATCCGTGTCAATAATCGTACGCGTACACATATGTGTGCGTACACGTCGCTTAGGTACATGAAGCGCGTGTACGTAATTTTTTATGCATATACATGTGTGTTTATACGTTACACTTTATGCGTATGGAATATAAAGTATACGTATAACGTACAGTATGTACATGTATGTATGTATATAAAGTATATAATATATATTATACTTTATATATATTATATAAGATAGTATATATTATATACTATATAAGATGTAATATAGTATATTTTATATATATATAGAGAGAGAAACAGAATGAGAGAGAGAGGGGGGGGGGAGAGAAAATTATAAAAGAATCGAATTAAATCAAATAATATACGCACATCACGCCACGTCTTTTTCGTTTCTACCTACGTACCTGGTGACATGAGCAATGGGTTACCATCGATATACATACATAAAATACATTATATATCGTAAAACGAACAGTCGATAATCGGTGTTTTAACTGTTGGAACGGCGACATTCGCAAGACTCGGTAACAAAAGTGTGTAGATGATTTCGAGGAACAGTTACATATGTTACGAGGTAGAAACGGATATATATCGGCGACGAGATTTCGGAACGATATCGGAATGGGTTCAATACTGATTTTGGAATGGTTCGTAATTCCCAGGATTGGGACGAGTGTTAGAACAATAAATAATATTTAGTAACGTTAATGGAATTTTCATAGTATCCACTTAACGGTTCCTGCTTGATAATCAGAGATCATCTATCGGGCTGTAAACTTATACGCGGAAATGATTAATTTCGATCGTAACTTTTTTCATACAATAACTATTTCGAAGAATATTGTTGCGTAAGTTTTGTGACCGCTTTACGATCGCCTTTCTCAAACTAAAAAAGTAAACAAATAAATAAATATTATACATTTACTACATACGCATAACTCCGTTCATCGTTCGACTCACGAACAACCGAGTATTCGCATTGGTCGTTGTTTTAGCTATCTACACCACGCAATTTTGTTCGCTTCCCTATACTTTTCCAAATAGTCAAAGGTGAAGTCGAAGTTGTCACACTGTCGTAGCAATTAAACAACAATAAGTATGCTATAAACTAACAATATAATATAAAATAATATAATATAGTATAACACAATATCAGTAATAGAAGTCATAGTCGTAGCAATAGCAATAAGTTAATAATAGTAATAGTACTAACGATAATAATAGTAGCGATAGTAATAGTAAGGGTTGTAATAGTAGAAGTAGCAATAGCAGCTGTAGTAATAATCAATAAGAATAGCAGTAATAAAAACGATAGCAACTGCAATAGTATTCAATGATGATATCGATATCGTTGAATTGCCGTCATAGTTGAAGTTAATAGTAGCAATAATTGAAACAATAGTATTAGTAGATGTAATAGCTGTGGTGAAAGTGGAAATAGAGTAGCAACGAGAGTGACGATGCAAGTAATTTTACTTATATACAATTGCAACGACAATAGCAGTAATAACGGTCACAGTAGCGATAGCAGTACTATTGGAGGTAGCAATAGCAATGATTTAACAACCACAACAACAGTATAATTATTTTTACTGTTTTTGTAGTTTTTGTAGAGCGGCAATTGTAATAGTAATAGTGGTAGCAGCAGTAACATTATAGCATTAATAATAGAAATACTGTAGATAATTGGTGACGTAGTATTAATTTGATCCATGAATCTTCCTCGGTTTTTGTATCGAATGCCCTGCTTTAGCCAATCATTTGAACATTTCGACGATCGAATCGAAGTCTATTACTAAAATCTATAACGAAAATCTTGTCCTCTTCCACAAGTGCATATAAAGCGGTTTGGGCGAGATTTTTAATGGTAATTGCGACAAACCATCATAAAGGCTCTATCTATCTAACTATTTAACTATCTATCAATCTACTTTAACCATTGGAATCATATACTGAATAAGTAACATGTACGATTGCTAGTTTTCTAAGAATTATAATATCAATATAAAAGGATAAAAAATAATAATCGTTGTAATAACGGACGACGGTATTTAAAGTAAATAATTAATGATTAATTGAATAAAACGCAAATATTCTGTCGACTAGATTCGTATATGGGTTCATTAGCACGCAAACTTAGCTCATACCACTTCGTTTTCATGCTTTGATACGCAATGCTTTGAAAAAGGAGAAAAACGAATGAGACGAAGTCGAGATAACGATAAAAATGAATAATTTAACTAATGCTTTATTACGTCTACGATCACGTCGATCTGTCGGTAGATCTGTGACTGCCTTGTAGCAAAAGCAGAAATTTTGCTGATTTATCTAACTGATAATTCATCGAATATTCGTCCATTAAATCTGTCCAAAATTCAATCTGTTTCCGTAAAGATTTGTTTCCTCCCGGATGCATATTTGCATATCTCATTCTTTTTCTCTCCCATTTTCCCGCTCTCTCCGTGTGAACGAGTGTATGCGTGTAGTAATCAATTACATTTACTGCTAATCCATTTGATGCATCCTGGAAACGAAAGGAAGAGGTATGATCGCGTAGCGTGCCTCGAATTCCCAGTTCAGGGGTGTTCGATCTTTCGGACGTTGTGAAGGAAATAGCATGAACGAATGTTGATAAGTTACTCAAAATTCTGCGGAAAATCGTTGTCAAAATTGTTTCTTATAGCTTCTCGTTTCTCGTAGTTCCTCGTTGGTCTTGTTAGAATCGTTCATCGTAGATGTCGTGTAAATGAAAGTCTTCGTAATGAAAGCGCCTCTGTGTTCTTTTCTTCTTACTTCTTGCCGCCTAGGTACTCGACCATCTCCAAAAGCTTTTCCTTTTCATCTTCAAGCAGCAATGCTTGAACGCAGCTGTTGAAGTATTGCGTACCAAAGCAGTTTTGCCTAAATATATAAAGAAATAAATTAGATCGGATATATATATATATATATATATATATATATATATACCTTATATCTTATCGTGTAAACCGGATTTTTTTGTTTGTAAATCGAATGTAAAACTGAGGAAGAAGAAAAGAAAAAAGGAAAAAAGAGAAGGAAAGAAGAAATGAAAAGAAAAAATCTAGGATTCGTTCGTTTGGTTTCATACGGTCTTCTTTTACGCCCTGAAACAAGAAACTTTCTCATTGTTATTGTCAGTTACACACGTGAAATTGTCGTTTTACGACACATGAAATGTCAGCGAATAAACCACGCCTTTTCGCGTTTACGATAAACACACACAAACGAATCCTTTAATTTCGATACAACGATTGTTAAATAACGTAGAATTGAAAAATTGAAAAATTGAAAAATTGAAAAATCGAAAAATTGAAAAATTGAAAAATCGAAAAATTGAAAAATGTACCGATTGAAACGGTGTACATATTTTTTCTCTTATAAAATGTGAAATGACTAGTAAATGATTTACAATGGGTATATCTTGTCCGCAAAAATCGTAATTGCAAGGAGACAAAAAACGACAAAATACGCAACAGCTGCTTCCAGCAACAGAACCTGCAAAAATATTTGAACGTTGCAAAAACTTGTTTTATTATTCTCTCCTCTTTGCAGTACATATTTCCATTGGCATCCTGTACCCGTCGTGTTGTCTGAAAAATGTACGTTAGTACAAAATCTATGTCGTTTCGATGAGGCACGATAACGCGCGACAAAAAACAGTTGGAAAAAATGTCGAAAAATGTGTGTTGCTCATCTCAAAAATCGTTGGGAGAAAAATGGAAAAAACGAATGAAAACGAACGACCAAATCGGTAAAAGAATGTAACGCCGCCATTTTGTATCTTATGTATCCTCAAATATGGTTAGCTACGATATTGAAAAATCGATAAGCATACAAATAAACATGTACTTATCTACGAGAGGTAAGAGTTAGAAGAAATTAATCGAAAAAGAGTAATTACTCGTCGCTCAAAATGCGCATAATGCGTCTATTGAAATACCTATAAAATGTACTAAAATATCGAGCAACATCGTTTTATTATTGCGAAATTTACTTAGAATTACCTAAGGGCAGCATGCGCATATGTCGCGTATCATCGTGTATATTGTGTGCATCGTTGAGTCGTGGTTCATAAATTCTTGAGACGACCACAAAGGCGTATAGTTTCCGTCGATCGGAAAACAACTAGTTCGATCGTAAACGTTGGTAACTATCGGGAACGAGAACTTGTTAACGAGCAACGAAAACAAACGTGCAACCAAAAAGTAGAGAAAATTCAAGAATCGGAATATAGGAGGACAAGAAGATGAGAATGGAGATGGAGAAAGAGAAACAGAAAGAGGGGAATGAGAAGGAGGAGAAGAAGAAGAAGAATTTAAAGAGGTAAAAGTAGTTAAAGGAGAAAGAAGTAGTTGTTCGAGACACAAGTAAGATGAATGATTGCTGAAAGAAAATGATAAAATAGAAAAGGACGATAAGATGATCGGGGTAGATCGAAAAGAGAGGAAAATGAGAGAAGCGAATGCGTTCGGCGAATAGAGTACTACATGTAAAGCTATAAAATGAAAATACGCGGATAAGAAATCATAAACACAAAAAAAGAAGCTACCTAAACCCCGGGTTCCGCTCCATGAAGTGTCTTGATCCATGTTTGGATCTTCTCTACTTCGTCTTGTAACAACAGTACGTCTAAGCATCCTTTGAAGTAGTCTGATGTAAAGCAGTTTTTCCTGGAAAAGATTTCAAAATACAAACACTAAATATAATCCGTTGAATTCGCTACATATCGTTATCTTGAGTGATTCGTCCTAGATCTGAAAATAAGTGAAACATTAGCGAGGTTCGTTCTCGCTAGTATAAGATAAGGATTTTTAGACAACCTTCGACTCGCAAATTCACCGACGAAAGGTAAAACAATCACTGGACGATACACTTTTTCCAATATTCCTTCCTTCTTCGAGCTTACGATTTGCGATTTCTCGACATCCGTATCATCGACGTATCTAATCGAAAGTACGCTTTAATCCATCGAAATACAATCGAAGTTACGTATCGACCTTTCGATTGTCGCACTTCCTCTCGAAAACGGTTTACGTAAGGCGTAAAAGAAATCACGCGCACGTTCTACAGAGAAAATGTTTGAACAATTTCATATCTAGACGGTATTGAACATCTTCCTTGCCCTCCTAAATTTTCTCTAATTTGTACTGTTTTTGAGGCACGAAACATCCGATCGCACACGCGTCGTATTATCGACGGAGTAAAAAAGACAAGACGATTGCAGTCACTGTATACGTAACGCGTGCAGTAAAACGAATGTTTTCTATCGAAAGGACAGAGGATGTCGACGATACGGCCGGGTAAAAGCATTCGTGACAAAAAATAAAAATGTAAGTGCATACTTGCTTATGTTTTATATCGAAAGGAAGGAATCGTGTCGCGTGCATTACTTTGCGATGGTACCGAAAAATTTCGTTCGTCGATGGTTATCTAAATCCACGATACGTTACGATAAACACACTAGACGAATAGACGATGTATGTCGCATATACGATTGATAGAACGTATTCGAATCTTTATGGATAATTACCTGCATAGTTGATGTAATTGAGGTTCCCGAAACAGGTTATAACAATCCTCGCAGATACGGTCCAGTCGGGCAAAGATACTTTTATCGTATATACCCTTACATTGAATATCGATAAAGGACCTTTTACCCAAAGGATGTCCATTCAAGATGCCAGCGTCCGTTAGACCGATGCACGATGAAACGAGTAACAGTGTCACAGACCAAGCTAACACAGAGACGAGTTTTGGGCAGGGTATCGATACAGTTGACACGATCGACGATTCGCTTGGTAACGAAGGTAACCTCGAGCACGAGGTTTGTTGTACGCTCCAGGAATACGACGACAAGTTCGATGTCGGCCACGTCGTTGACAATGGTAGAAAGATGGACGACGATGACAACGGCGACGACGGTGTCGATGGCGACGGCGATGGCGACGTTGAGGTTGTCGTAGAAGACGGCATCGTTACAGACGATATCGATGTAGTTGTGGATGGGATAGATGAACGAGACATCGAGAGCGGTAAGGTTAACGATGATAAAGACGACGATGAGGAACGAAGCCTCTGTTGCCGATGCATAGTCTGAAAAAGAAATAAAGTACAAAATAGATTGGCAAATCGGAAAGAAACGAAGATGTCAAAGAAACCGATCGTTTTATATCCTTTGAGCTGGAAAGACATAGTCGAGATTTGCCGAAGTTTAAGAACGAATAACGTCTCTGTGGCGAATAATATATCTACGATAAAACTGCGCCAGAGGAAAGAAAGACTAGCGAATATTGCGGAAGAAAAGGAGAAAGGGGGGGGGGAAGAGGAAAAGAGGGGAAGAGAGAGTGCGAGAAACGTAAAATTCGAAGATGTATTAAATCCATCCATCGCGGAGACTCGTGTAAGTACTTATATGCTTGTACAGTTCGTACACTGCATACGGATGCATATGGATTTCGTACTTGTACATTTCAGTGTTCCTGCACTCTCTTTCCCGAACCTAACCCCTCGAAAGTGTACAAGTTGTTTCGTGGCACTCGTAATAGTGGCCGTCCGTGTTCTCCTTGTCATTTTACCGTGGTGACAGTAACAAACAGCGGCGACAGCAATAACGAGAAGGAGAAGAACGTCGTCGACGACGATGACAACGTCGACGATAATGACCGCGGCCCTGTTCGAGTCGAGCACACGGCATTTCGAGGCTCGACAAACTCAAAGCGATTCGTGAGGTAAAAGTAAAGATGTAAAGCTCTCCTCCTAACCAGTCCCGCGGCAGTCGTTGTGAATGGACCACACGCAGGTAGGCCCCACCTGTAAACGTCCCGAACCGACAACTTCATTAAGCGGAGCTGAAGCGCAGAGCGGCACAGCACGGCACGGTACTGCATAGCAATGTGCGAGACGAGGGGAGCCTTCTTATGCGCGGCGATGCGGGGCAATGCGAGATTCTCGAACGCACGACGGTTTCTTGTTTGTTCTTTTGCCTTCGTCTCATCGGCGCGGCGGCACCTGTACACGCCGAGGAGAACGTTTCGCTCGGTTCTCTTTTTTCGGAACATAATCACTGCTCCCGGGTGGGATCTTATTTTTAGCCACGACCGATTCTTGGAACTCTCAAACCGCCCCACTCTATATCGGACCCCCACCTGGTAATTACCTGCAGCCCGATAATTTGCCGCTAAAGTCGCTCGGTCTCGATCGTTAAACATCGTCCCACGGATTTTCAGACCGAGTATGATCGTCCATCATCGATCATCGATCGCCGACCGCCGACTGTTGATCGCCGATCATTGGCCGTCTCGCTGCGTTGCGTCGTATCGCGCCGCTAATTCATCTAGTTTTTCTAACGATTTGCATTAATTTGCAACGATAATCGGCGTCGATAAACGGTAATCGATCGATTAAAACTCCACTTAACAGGTTTAATTACAATAGTTGAATTTATCTGTAGACGAGTTTCCGTTCGTTTCCGATATTACGTATTTCGATGGTATTTAGTCAGATTTGCGAAAGTAGCGTCGATTTGCGATTAAAAGTCTCCGGCTATAGCTACAGCTTTCTCTTCTTCGCAGAGCGAAAAAAGATAAATTCCTGCTATACTAAATTGGAATTCTAGGTTCGTCTCGAGTCCCGAAGATAAAGAGAGAATAAAAAAACTACGGATGGTGAACGCGATCAACCTGCGTCGGATCAACTAGAGATGAAAATAGGAGACGAAAGGCTCACGGTAAAGATTTTAGGGTGGAAAACTATAACTAAACGTCGAGGTTGAGGGGCGAGGAAGAATGGATGGCGAGATGGGTGGAATACGAAGGGTGAAGAGCAGATAGCGGAGAGTAGAGTGGAGAGCAGAAAGCAAAGTGAGTGTACGTAAACGAAGAAAAAGTCAATGGAGACCGGTTACTCGACAGGTGAGGTCTTTCCTCGGTCGAGCCATGCACAGGTGTGCAATCTGTAAATCCCCCTTAGCAAAAAACTATACACTCTTCGGCACCGCTTCACGGCTCTGTCGCGCGCTGTTATCCGAGTCACTAGTTATGTACGTACGTACTGTATACACGTTCGATGCTTACACGCGACCGAATGCAACTCCTTTATCGACACGCATCTTAAATGCTTGCATTCGAATCGTGCGAATTAAAATATAGATCTCTTCCTTGCACCCGAAATATTACCGACATGCCTGCGAAGTATCCCGTTTACTTGCGTCCGTTTAACTATTTTTATTTCAGATCTAAAATGCGGCGCGAGAACGAATGTAATAATCGAACGAACGCATGAAAACGAACGAACGAACGTTTGTCGTTCCTCCGGTGTTATACAAGCTCTTCCGAGAATTCGGAATTGAGAGCTTATCGAAAAGAAGAGATCAGTTGAATTTGTTTGTTTGAAGAGAGAGAGAGAGAGAGAGAGAGTATCTCGAAGCATATCCTGTTGCGTTGTAATGCCACTACCCAGAATCAGCAACATGTTCCCAGAATTATCAACATCAAATAAGAAAATAACGAATATAAGATCGCTAGCAAAACGAGGGGGAAAAAAGGAGAAAGAGAGAGAATAGTAACGTTACAAGTTGAATCGAATCGTTTTGAGTCGAACCCACCGAAGTCGAAAGCCAGTTGGGTCGAATGGGATAAGAGGAAGGAGCCACGAGGCGAAACGGTCTATATCGTTAGATACATCGTTGGGCTCTCCTCACCAGGTGGTCCTCTTCCCGTGCCGGATGACTCAATCGTGAGAAGGAGTTGCTCGACGAGCTCACGAGAAGACTCGCTAGAACCGTGTGTGCTTCGTGTCTTGGTCTGAGTTTGTCTGCCCGTCTCCTACCACATTCGTGTATTCATGTACGTACATATACGCGATTCAGTGCAGTCCCTTCCCGACCTCCTTGGCTTTCCTCGTGAACCAGCTTACCCGATATTTCTACGCCGGTGACAGTGGTGTGCGTACTTACACGTGTATGCAGATCGTTCTGGTCAAACACGTGGATCTTTCGAATAAAATGGTCTTCTCGTCGTCTCTTTTTATTCATACGCGTTCATTCGCGAGGAAATTAATCGAAACGAACGGAGCTTAGGAAGAAGAGAGACGACGCGATACAGATTCGCTACTTAATAGAGCAAGCAAGCAGAAAAGATAGTCGAAGTATTTGCAGGGATGGAGAAAAATTAAACGCGGAGAAAGATTAGATGGCTGAAGCAAGAGGAGAAGAAGAAGAAGAAGAAGAAGAAGAAGAAGAAGAACAAGAAGAAGAAGAAGAAGAAGAAGGAGGAGGAGGAGGAGAGAAAAGGAACCGTTTGAGCGGTAAGCGAGCAGATTCAAGGGAAAAAAAGAAGGAAGAAAAAGAAAAAGGTAGACGCGGATCGTAAATCGATAGACAACGAGGTGACGAGATCAACCAGCAAAGGGATTATCGATCACCTCCAAATTAATATACGAATTTGTACATGATACTTAAAATTATATTTACCTATTATTCTCTTTTTCTGTTTCATTGCTACATAAAAACTCATGGCTGTTCACGCTGTGTTGAGAAATTGATTCTATTTAAAGAACACGTATAAGAATAACATATGCAGCTATGGTGCACGGTACCGACAGATGTTCCGATCAACGATAAAAATCGACGATGAAAGAAATTGAGAGATTTATTCACTTGTAAACGGTAACAGCGCAGAGGGAGGTGCATAAACTAAACTGGTACTTAAATAAGTACTATATGCCATAGGTATTAAAAGAAATATCAAGAAAGCGAAAAGGCATCGAGGAATCTATATCGTTCTTGAACAAGTTCGAGAACTTTCCGGTAGAGTCGAACGTAGTTAGAGGTAATACTTTGAAAGTGCCGCGAAAGTGCTGGTTATCTGGTCACGATCGAAGATCAAAGAGGTGGGATAGGAAGAGGAGGGAAAGAGAAGAAAAAGGGAGGGCGGGGGTTGTCAGCGGAGCGGGGAGAAGGACGCGGAGAAGCCGAAGAACTCAAGGAGAAGGAGAGATAGGCGGGTTGAACGGACGACGGAGGATCGAGGCGTCCGGCGTCCTCGATCGCGGGATCTTGGAGCAAAACTAACGATCTCCCGTTCGCTTGCAAGATCAACACGACGATAATTTAATACACGAGATCACCACCCAGGTGTGCTCTGACGTGTACAGATGCTGTTTGTAACCTCGACAAGGAGGAAAAGGCTGAGTCGACAGAAGTGGGAATCTGTATACTGTATGGCGTATGGGATTCCAAATGCGAATACGAGCTCTTCCCCTTTTGCACGATCTCTCTCCCTCTCCCTCTTTCCCATTTTCCTCTTTTTCTCTCTTCCCCTTTCCCATCCCCATCGTCATCCCCCGTACGTTGGTCTTTCTTTCTTTCTTTCTTTCTCTCGTATCCGTATTCTCTCTCTTTTTGCACTACCGATATAAACGACCTGTACACGTGGACGCGTGCGCAGATTTTTGCGAAATATTTCGAAAACTTTTCAACGACCGATGGATAGATGCATCTTCTAAAAAAACTCGATCGTTGCTGGCCAACAAACGTACGCTTGAAACGCACAGTCATGAAATATCGTGATTGTCATCGTGACTCTACCTCTGCTATACCTTCGCATTTTAACATATCGAAAATAACATATCGAAAAATAATTCCCAATTGGAAGGTGGATACTAGCTTATAGCTATTAAATGCCGGGAACGCAGAGCACAAAAAAGGGTACGTTCCTTTGACGTCATACGCTTTCGTAGAAACAGCTCGATACATCGAATCGTCGACAATCAGAATGAAAAAACAGAAACACGCGTATACTACTGGTGGTTCTCCGATTCTCGAAGAGATGCTACATAAATAGAAGAGCCGATGACGTCAATCGTTTGCTTTAATTACATAAGGACAGTCCTTATTAACCTATGCCGACAGCTAATGACGAGTTAATGATCGCGATAAAATCTCTAAATCCATTTATCGATCGAACGACGATTCTCGTTTCATACATCTTTTTGCTGCCTCTTTTTATCTTTCCAACTGTTTAACTATTCCGATCGAATAGTACGGTCGAACGTCGTATCGTCTAATTTGGCCCCGTATATGTATGTATATATATATACTTGGGCACGTAAATATACGTATATACATGTCATCTCATCGTTATTTTAGCGTATGTATATAAATAATTTAAAGCAAAGTATATCATTAACATACGAGTATAATTAGGCAAGAGCAAATTTAACATCTCGATTAATTTATAGCGATAGAATTTGCGCAAAGAGAATTACGATTCAAACGAACGACGCGTGTACAGATCGATTTCTTCAAATCCCAGTTCTCATTAAAGATGATTATATTTCGTGCATTGTCTTATTCTCTCTATTACGTAGTCCGTTGTTAGCGTTACGTTACTCAACAAAAATCACGTGAAATCATAGGTTTTTCCATACTGCTTTTTCATCTGGAATCGCTTATACAAAGGAATTTCGTAGAAACAAATCAACGTGCAAGTTGATATTTGCATTAAAAGACGAATAGTGAAACTTATTTCCATGAAATTCGTGGAATACTCACGAGCAGAGCAAAACAAGGCAAATCAAGACAAGACAAGGCGAGACAAGACAAGGCAAGGCAAGGCAAGGCAAGCCAAGGCAAAGCAAGGCAAGGTAAGGCAAAGCAAGGCAAAGCAAGCCAAGCACAGCTGCGTCCTGCGTCCGCATGCACCTTCGTATGCAATGTACGTAGTCGACGCGCGGGTATTTGCGAAGGAATGTTCAACAGGTGTGTCGCTCGGATTGAGCTTTATGCGCGCGTACACGCCTTTCCTTTCGCCCTTCCTTCTTCTTTCTTTCTCCCTTCTGTATATCCCCATTTTTCTATATGTTGAATCTTGTACGCCAACAGTACCGTAGCGTATACTCAAACAGGCCGATTATAATATAGAAAGTGTGGCGATAACAAAAATAAACCCAAAAGTAAGAAATATTATCGCGCCTCTTCCGAACCTACTTCCGGCAAGATAAATCCTAGAGATATCAGCTTCTACTTGATGCGTTCCTCGCTTCGTCTATATCGATCTGTTCGATCCGTCTAACGATAAGTAAAAAGCTTGGAAAAGTTTGACGTAAGATGCTTTTCGAACGACGTATACATGTAAATTGCGTTATTTAACGTAATAATACCGTGGTGTCACATTGTCACTGAAATCGAACGTCGAAGCCAATTATTTCTCGCCGAGTCGAGATACGAGAAAGTATACGAATATATACACAGTACACAGCCATCGACAGAGAAGTTACTGTTTCTTCAGTGTGGCCGTGTCTTTTTCTTAGTATGCTTGGAATCATTCTCCAACTCGCGGCTAAGTGGTGGTTAAGAGGAAGCTATAAGGAGAGAATCGTACACGATTTATTTACACGATCTGGCTGGCCTGGCTGCCCGTTACATTTTAAAAGTGTAAAGTACATGTATATATATATATGTGTATATATATATACACACATTTCGCGTATGTAGGACAAAGCCTGCACTGTGGTGGTCGCTTCTACTGTCGTTCTGGTTATCGTATCAACATTGCTGTCTAGTCGCGGATTTCACCCATCGGACGTCTTTAAGTGTCCCTTATCGTTCGTCGTTGTTTCTATCCACTGATTTTCTTTTTTTTTTCTTTTTTTTTTTTCTTTGAAAGTAACGACAATGGTGGCAATGTCAATAAACGTTGTCGTGATTTTAATACGATCGCTCTATCATCGATAATAAGCGAGTAATAAACGAATAGTGGCAACAACGACGATCGAGGTATCGAATATAAGCGCGAAGAACGAAGATGGTGGCCAAACAGAAGTAAATATAGAAATTGAATTGGGGCTGAAGCAACGGTACTGAAGCAACGTAGTGTTCGCGAGTACGCGTACAAGTAATAGCAGAAACAAGGACGGGAATAGGGGCAAAAGCAGAAACAAATGCAGAAAGAAGAACAAGACAAGAGTTGCAGTCACTGCTGGCAGCAACGTCGCGATTGGACATTAGCGTCGAACACTGTAGTGGGGCAAAGCAGCGTTCCGGCAGACAGCTTGGCGTCCTATGGTTCGCATTACGACAAGCTGTAGCCTTTCTCTGTCTTTCGCTTCTCTCGTTTCGCTTCACCGCATCTTACATTGCTAATGTTTCGACGTGTTTTCTACGGTTATTCCAACATATCCTTTTCTCAGTTTCTCTTCCCTTAATATCTCCGCAATTAGTTTGCTTTCCTTTTCTTATCTCCTCTCTCCTCTTCTCTTCCCTTCCTTTATTTTCTCCTCTTTTCTTTCTATCTTAGCAATTCCAAAATGCCAACGAATTTCCACGAATGCTACGACATCGTTCGCAAACGGATAAACACGCGAGCGAGACGATGATCGATCAAGAATCGAACGTAAACGCGATAAACGATGGCAATTAGTAAATGTTTGGAAGAAACAGAAAAAAGCAGGGGGTAGCTATAGTGAGTTTGTAGTTACATAGAAACGCGAATGAAAGTAAATTACGATGGAAACGGGAACTAGGAAGAAATTGATCTCTATGACGTTCCACGATAGACAAGCCCACGATTCAAGAGTACAATACGGATAATTCTTCCTTCCAATTCGGACTAATCGAACTGACCGTTCGATCGACAGATTTTTAAATATTCACACGAACATGGTATAAGACTACTCGTGTGTAAAAAATTGATAAGGAACATATGCCAATTTTCGTTTGTTTTTCTTTGACCATAAGCCACGTCTCGTTTAGACGGCAGTTACGGAGCTGGTACGATCTAACGCGATTAATCGCTATACTGGCTTAGCTTGTAACACGATCCGTTGTAAACCGTACGTAGTAGTAAATGCATTTTGTCCGCTTGAAATCAAATTTCGTGGCAGCGTGTAGCATCGACGATGTACCAACCGTATAAAAGCAATCGCATATTAAGGATCTCTGCGATGTTTCTAAATTTATAAGAAACGGAATCTACGCTACATTTCACATCTGAAGCATCGCGAAGAAACGATGCAACGATATTAACGTTTGCTGGAATCGTGTGTCGCAATTTAGTTAAATGCAGCGCATTTCCCTACTTGCATTTTGCGATCGTTTTATAAGATTTCTTTCGAAACATTGCGAGATCGACCACGATTAGTCCGTTCATCTTCTAGGCTAATAATTTCGAGAACTCGAGTGAAATACCGAAAGAATTAAGACCGTGAGCTACGTTTCTACCTGCTTGCCAGAAAATGCGCACGCTCGCTGGGCGAGTTTCTCGAGAGGCGTGTCGCTGCTAGCTACAGGTGGCTGTACCTCATTCCTCCTACTCTTTCCCGATTTCCTTCGTCGTCATTTCTTTATTTTATACTTATACTCTATGATATCACATACGCAATGTCCGTTTCTTTCGCTCTTTTAGGATTTCATCCAGTACGAGCATATGTACATTACTTTCTTTCTTACTTACATCTTGTTAATTGTTAAATGTTGTTTCGCACGATTCCGTTTTTTAACAGTACTTTCCCTTTCCTTTCTCCATATTGTAACCAAACTTTTCCTTTTATTCCTCCTTTATTTCTCTTTTAACGTAGCGTAGCAGAAATATTTCACTTCAGGTGTAAACTCGCCTCTTACAAAAGGAACGACTATCGAATTAGAACATAAACACACGTATTATATACGTGCTATACGTAATTAATAATGCTTCTTCGAACGATCTGTTCGCATTTTCTTACAGCGGTATATCAAAAATACCACACTTTCCGACTAAACCGATATTAACTCTTTTGTTTGCCATTCCGTTTTACTTAATTACGTTTCCCGTGCGTTTCTATTCTTTATAATTTCGTTTTCTTGTCACTAGTACGGAAATTCGGATTAAATTGATGTACCTAAGCGAAGAACAAGCCCGAATCTCCTTGTTTCCCGCTTCTTCATACGTTGGTCTTTCAAGTATGACTCAACTCGTGTTTGGTCCTCACTCGGCCCTGAGTGAAAGATTCTCTGAATGAACTCTAAAGATAGAGACCCTCTATATCCTTTCATCCTCTATCTTCTTTTCACCTTTTCGTTTGTTCTCTTTCTTTTTCTTCTTCGTCTTCTTCTTCTTATCCTCCTCCTCCTCCTTCTCCTCCTCCTCCTCCTTCTTTCTTTTTATTCTTCGTCTTTTTCTAACAGTGTTCCACTCGAGCACTCTAACAGTGCTCTTCCCTTTTCGTTAATGTTCTCGACAGCATGGTAGAATTTCGTTCGACAACATGTGGTTCCAACTTTTTAAATTAGCTGCTTTCGAGTACTTGTCCGTAAGAGTTTTACGCTTGTCGTGTAAATTCGTTTACAAAAAGTTTCGAAGAAAGATTCAACGATACGGAAGCTCGTAACTCATTTTGCGGCAAATTCATCGAAACGGATAAATAGGTGAATAAGTGAAAGTGCAAAATACTGTTTATAGAGATACGTTATGAAACGAACGATACGTAAAATTAGTGGTTGGCTGAAGCGAAGAATCGAAAGAGAACCGCAGTTTCGTTCTATTTTATCAAATTTTAAATATGTCCAACCTTGGGTCTTCCTTATCGCGCATGTTTCTCCAACGAGATGAAAATAATTGAAAGAACAACGAGAAACTATTTGACCTGTCTTATTGATTTGACTCGATTAACGGAAATGACGATCATAAGTGCATTGAAATTAAAGTATCGCGTTGTATCCGTAGGATAGACATAACAAAAATATAAAACTTACATTTAAAATGCTCTTTCTCCCTTTTTCTTTCACCGTATTCCCGTTTGTTATGCTTTCTAACTGTTTATCTTCAGGTGTGCTGTTAAGTCTTTCAAACTTTCTTTCTATGGATACCGCTCTTCTGTCTTCTCCTCAGCTTCGCAGCACTCCTGTTCGCTTGTTTTCCAGTTGTACAAACTATTTCCTACAGCCGAGACGATCGTTTTTATGCAATTTGGTTTTGTTATGGTAAATCCCTTCCTACAGTAACCTTTTTCTTCCTCTTCCTTTTCTTTTTCTCCTTCTTCTTCTTCTTCTCCTGCTTCCTCCTCTTTTCTCCCTCCCACCCTCCCACCTGCTTTCCACCCCCTATTTTCTCCCTCTTCCCCCTCCTATCTCCCACCCTCCCTTTTAAACAGTTTCGTATCCACTATTAATCGCTCTCTCTCTCCCTCTCTTCTCTTCTCTTTTCTTAATATCGTCGTGATAGCCGACGATATTAAGAAAGATATCAAAGAAATCGTACGTCGATCTCACCGAGAACGTCTCCGCTGGTCTCGATTCTAGTCCTTATTTATTCCTTCTTTACTTCGTTTCTACTTTCCGATGTTTCGATCTAACGTTAGCTTTAAAAGGCTGAAAAACAACAATCACTTCACTAGATATTTCGTACGCGCCACCTCGCCTCCCGTAGTAGTATCTTAACGATCGTTTAGTCGCTCGACGACCACTTGATTCTCTTGGGAAATCGGAAATCTTTCGTATTTCTGTCTCCTGTGAAACACTTCCTTCTTCGAGGTAGTTCCTCAAACGTCGCGGAAGGAAACATGCGAGACAAGTACCACCGCGGAACTGTGGTATCGCGATCTCGAGAAAGGCGCGCGCGCGGCAGAATGCCCGCCCGCCTCCTCGGCCACCCACCCCCTTACGGCTCCAAGCACCGAGTCCGTCGGGGCCGAACAACGCGAGATATATCGAAGGACAGCCGTTCTCCGACGCGATCCACCGCGCACAGGTGGGCCGTGCGTGACAATCCGAAGAACCGATCGGATTGGCCTATTTGTATATTCATCTACTTATTCCATTATTTTATTTATCTATCCGGCTTTCTTTCCTAATCTTTCCTTTCTTCTCTGCTCGCTCACGTATCCATCGTGTATACGTAAATCCGCTCTCTTTCCTTTTTTTACTCTCTCTCCTTTATACGTATCAAAGTAATTTGGTCCTTTCTCTTACGGTTACTAACTCTTTCAGCACAACGAAGATAAAATATGCTCGACAAACTAAAGAAAGAGTTCCGACATGACGTTACCTCCAGCTGGTTATCTTCGTTCGTAGGATACTCGAATTTCTGACCAGTACCGTGTTTCTATGCACTATCTCTTCTTCTGTAGTGTTTATTATTATTGACGTCCTTAACGTTGCTATCAGTATCGTCATCGTCATCGTCATAGTCACTGTCACCGTCACCGTCACCGTCACCGTCATCGTCACCGTCACCGTCACCGTTACTCGCTGTTGCAATCATTGGAATCACTAGTATACATCGTCAACGCTATTAACACTACATCTACCAGCATCGTCAATATCATCACTGGCAATACCAGTTCTATCTACGTTTCCATTGCATATATACATATGTACATCTATTTCTATCACCGCTATCTACTTCTTATATAATTGCAACCTCTATCTTATTGTCTTTTTAGATCTCACTCCTTTTTTTTAGATGCCATACTTGGCTTGTTCCACGTATATTATTTTTGGTAATTAAATATAGTTCGATACATTACTCGAGAATGCTTCACCCTTGTCTTTCTCTCGTACGCTCTATCGTCCATTTGTACAGATGCTCTGCTCTTAAAAAAAATATTCCGAAAGATACTCGTTCAACGTTCCTCGTCAATATGCAACGACAAGTACCAAAGATGCCATATAAACTTTGCTTGTTTTCGTCCAATATACAATATTTTGCCGAGTCAGGCTATGTACAACAAATATTTTATTATTTCGCGTTCTAAGAACGTACATTTAAAATTTCCTAGAAAATTCCCTCCGTGTCATTTCGATTTTCTCAAACACCGTGCGTAACCTATTCGGAAAGAACCGAGCTACTTTAGAAACTGTCTCGTCATGGTCGCGTAAACTCGCGTCACGGTTGCATCAACCGACAACAGAACTAAGTTCATTGCGTCATTTTATCTTCTCCATTCAAAGCCAGTTGTAATAAATCTTTCCCAATTTTTTAACGCAAAAATCTAATGCAAAAATTGTATACAATCATCGTCAGCTTTTTATCAAGAAACAACTGTAGTTTTTCAGCAACCAACTGTTCGTTACGTTTACACGACAAATGTCGTCCATCGAACGACAGTAAAGCATAAACCATGGGCCAAAATGAGACTCGATTAGACATATGTAAGTATAAACAAAGAAAAGGTAAAACTTAGTGTAAGATCTTGAAAATTTCCTGCTCTTGTTCAAAATATTCAGCTCGTATGGAAAAGAACAGGTAATTTTCGTGTCATCTTATCGTTTCTCTTGAATACGGATTATCAGGCTGCGCGTTTAAGTGGAGAAATTTCAACGAAGAGCAGAGAAACAAAGTAAAAGTACAAAGACGAAAGAAACAAAGAAATAAACCAAAGAATTATGAAAGAAGATACAAAGAGAAAAGAAAAGAAAGGTATGAAAGGAAATAACGGATAAAAGAGAAGAAAATGTAGAAAATTGACACGTCTGAAACGAAGCAGCGATCGATGCAAATTAATATGCATAATAACGAAAGACAGCGTTATTTTCGATGAAATATTTCGTTAAATGTTACGCACGCTCCAACATGCCTTTTCACTTTTTTTTACTACAATTATACTTTATAAGTTTCGCTTACAAAATAGGTAGTTTCACAGAAACATTCACTCTCGAAACTCACGTAGCGAATCGCTAAGTTGACACGGCTCCTCGTAGCGCGGTGACGGTCGTTGTCCTCCATGGTGGATTATACGCGCCGGCAGCTTCATTTCCCTCGAAGAACACCGAATTAAATCGAAATCAGCCCTACTGATACGTTCGAGACTTAAGAAAATTTGATCATCGTTATCGACTAGCAGTTTTCCCTTCCACAAGGATACCGTGCACCGGTAACAAACGTTTACAGCGCGAATACAACGTAGCTTCGAGCTTTAGCTTGCTTTTCTTCTTCCCAATATGTAGCTCGTTTTTACCTATAATTGTTCCATTCTCGCACAACGTATTCTTCTCTATATTTGCACAAGAACTCTCCTCTACGTATCACGTATTTTCTTTTTTTTTCATAATTTTATCATTGTTTTAGTTGCGTAACATTGAACTTTATTACGATTGAGAGAGAACTCTGTCAACGATGAGGAGGGCTGATAGGTTTAATGTCTGTATCCGTGCCAGTCGGTGCATACGCTCCGACCAATTTTCTCACGCGTTTGGCTCCAACGTCGACAGCTACTCCTTGTACCAACAACAACCGTTCTTGCTTCGTTCAGTCGTTCACCAAATTTATAATCTTAATACCGAATCAAACACCGAAATATGTCTTTGATACGCCACTGTATACGATAACTCTTCCTTTAACCTACACGCGTAATTACTTTCTCATCTTCTACTATACGTATGCTCCTTTTTTTTAATTTTTCAACTCTTTCTCCTACTTTTTTTTAGTCCAACTCTCGCCTCTCCTTCCAACGCCACCACCACTTGCACCTTCACTTCCACCACCACCATCACACCACCACCACCACCACCACCACCACCACCACCGCTGCCACTACCACCGCCACCTGTACCTTCACCTCCACCTTCACCTCCTTCTTCTGCTCTATGTTCTATTCCTCCTCCTCCTCTTCCTCCTCCTCCTCCTCTTGTTTTCTCTTCTGCTTCGTAACCCTCTTCCTCCTCCTTGTCTTCCTTTTTCCCTTTCTCTTCTTACCTCTCTTTCCCTTTCGAATTCTAACAAGTATTAGTAGTTCACAGTAACGTTTTAACTTTCTTGCAAAACATGGAACGAACGTAATACACCAACTTTTCTTTCACGTATAAATTTTCTACTTTTGTTTCCCGTTGTTTTACATATCGTGCATGTACTTAAGAATTAATTCTGTACGGAAAGTTTAATCGACGAGGCTCGAGTTTGCCTTCTTCTTCTCCTGTTTTTCTTTTTCTTTCCTTTCCCTTTTTGGGGGACAGTAGAAAATGCAGAAATACAGGACAAGATCACGCAACGGATGTAAAATCTTTTTCTCTCGTGTGTGGCGTGTAGAAATTATACGGGAAAACTGATAACCGGTGGACGAAAACAAACAAGTACGAAGAAGAAATATGACAAGCAAAATTAACGGTAAATTTCGCATAAATGGAACACTGTAAAAGAGAGGGGAAAATACAATAACGTCCGAAACGTAACGACACGCGGCACCAATTTGTCAGGTTCAGAGCAAAGAGCAAAGCATCGGTGATAGAGTAGCCAATCACAGTGAATACTGACTCGGAATCGGACTGGTTGTGTAGGGCTGCGAAGCACGCACACGCTTTGCCATCCTTTTCTATTGCGGTCGAGCCCCTCTGTAGGTACGACTGCCACTTAACGCGAATGGACGGTTAAAAGACCCTCCTGTGCGAGTCAAGCGGCCACTCGAAACAACTACGATCAGCCTAGGTTCCTCTTACGCGCACCCGTTCATTGCTAACCCCCTCCTCTGATCCTACTTCACTTCCCTTCCCCTTTCCTCCCTTTCGCTGTCTTTCAGTTGTACCTCTGCACGCGCGTGCTCGTGTTCTCTCGCGGCGAACCGTATCGCGAGTCACAACGGAATGGTTATACTCCATTTACTCGTACGTAAAGTATTATGCGGTCCGAAAACACAATTCATTCGAATTTTTCTATTCCGATTCCCTAACACCGTGCCGTTCTGTTCTCGCCGTTTCTTCCAATAAAATTCCAAACTTCAATTTTCCAAATACGGCTATGCAAATCAACCTTTCTCTCCATCAACGAAGAATGAAACTCCGAATCGTGTGTGATCATCCATCTTCTATCATGGAAGCTTTGAAATAATCGGTCAACGGTTTGGGACGATCGTTAGACTCTTCCTCCGTTCCATATTTACCATCAGGCTTTTTATAGGTTAGTTTGTTACTTTGATGAATTCTATCGAATCGAATCAACGTAAATTAATATGCACGTCAAACCGATTTTTATGTATCTAGTACTTACAATTAGCGAAGCAAAGAATATCGAGCAAAGATTCCATGAAGAAAATTAACGTTAGTAAGAAAAGACAGAAACGGGAGAAAGATGAAATGTCCTTTTCCGACGAACGGACCACGATAGGGTTGAGCTATAAATAACTCGACAACTTCTCTGAAAACGGAAAGTAGCTCGCCTTCGAGTTCCGTAGCAAATTCCCAGAATAGCTTTCTGGATCGGTGTTTGTTCGTCCCTCCGTTCGTTCGTTCGTTCGTTCGTTCGTTCGTTCTTTCGTTTGCCCGGTCGCTCGGTCGGTCGATCGGTCGGTCGGTCGGTCAGTCGGTCGAACGCTTGGCCGGTCGCTAGTATACCATGTGCGATTATGATGGTAAATAATAAGTGGTTACGTTGGTTATTTTCCTAACGTCACTTACACGATCGCCTTATCATTTCTTAATAATAAATAAATGATAAAACTATTTAAATGGTGCTCTTGGATCGTCTACGTATCTATGTTTTCTTTTTTTCAGTTTTTAACCGATCGATTTAACCTATGCGACATTTCGTAATTACGTAATCCATAAATCATTAGAGATCATTACATATCGTTTATCGATGTAATCAATATGCTTATCGGCTGTTACTAACGAATTATAATTATCGCACGGCATAGGTTTCCAACGATTATCGAAAGAGATTTTGCCACTAACAACACACTATGTTATTTACAAACGTTAATTGTACATTTTAAAATTTCAATATATATGAAATATAAATACAGTTCATTGTTAGTAATCGAAACGCGATTTTATGATTTTATCATGTTATTTTTTGTAAATATGACCTAGCTATTAAACAGCACCTAATTTTAAACATCCCATGTTTATCCTAATTTTCATCACTCTCGATATTTATCAGTTAGACAGATGATAACATATAAAAGATATTTACACCCGTTTTTCTGTATTTAACCACTTATAAGCTCCTTTTCTCCATTCTCCACTGCAATATTTCCTTCCTCGAACAGTTCTGACACTCTTTATATTCTATTCCCCTGTTCTTTAACGATTTGACTATCGACCTTCATCGTAGGGAAAAGATTGTGTAATGATTAATGGATAATGCTTATCGTGTGGAGTATATGAAAGAAAAATATGTATATATATATACAAGTCATGTCAAGTATATAAAAGAAAAATATGTATAGATATAGCAATATATTAGATATCGGTACAGTAATAAGAAAAAACTCGGTAAACGATTTTGACTCGTTGAAACAACCAACAGTTGAAATGTGCTCACGGTTCATTCGAAAGCGTGCGTCAACATGATTCGTTGATGACGTTTACGATATCACTCTCGAACGACCGTGCCAAGATGCAATTGATATAAATTAAAGCGGACAATTAGAGAAAGTGAGAGAACGTCGTTCTTTTCTCGATATATCTCATTGGGTAGACAGCTGGCCGTATATACACGTTATTTTGTTTCAGTTATTTGTCTCTTAAGTCTTGGACGACCATTTATTCGATGGCGTGCTTCTGTATTTGAAAATGGAACGTGACTGTAACAGTCAAACACGGTTAAACAAGCTCTATTTAATTCAAGCCAAAAAAAACAGCCATTCAAACTTTTCATGTTTTAGTTATCCATCTTGTGTCTCTTATCCATGATTTCTATATAAGTTTTATAAAACCCGAGAGAAAGAAAGACTATGTGGCGTGTGATACATCCTTTCGACTTTCGAAACGATCCGATTCAATTTGACCCAACCCTAGTTCGATTCGAATCCATATACAATTCGTTTTGATTCGATTCGACCCGACTTGTGTTCTTTTATGTCCTGTTGCGTTCGATTTTCTTGCTCCATTCCCTAGTCACGACACGATACGCGATACTCGAGACACTTAGACATGCGACACTCGACACTCGACACTGAATACCGAGGACGAATCCAGACCTTAAAGACAATGACAACGTTACGGTATAGAGTTTTCTCCAAAACCAGAACTTTGCTGTCGATCGAGATAACAATAACTGTGATAACAAGTGAATCTTTGAGTCGGTATCTCGAAAGACATACCTTGATACGGTCTTCCTTGAATGACAGTAACAGCACAACGAACTGAATCCTTCTGATCTAGGCGTCGCGGCGTTCCGCGTCTAATATACACCTCTCGGCGGGTGTTCGGTGCGCGCGTCCTTCTCTTTCAGGGAGAACCCCTTTCTTCGCCACCCCTTCAACTTGCCCAGAGAATCGCTGCGTTATCGCTCAGCTTCGAGTTACCTCCCTCGGCACCACCAGCTGCCCGCCTAATTGCGAACAGGCAGAAATAGAGCCTGCAATCTTCTTCCTTGCAAATAACGAGTAGCTTACGTCTTGTTCGTCACGAGCTCTTTCTCTCTCTCTCTCTCTCTCTCCCTCCCTCACTCTTTCCTTTGATTTCTTTTTTCTCTTTTCCTTTTTTCCCTTGTCTTCGTTTCTTTCCGTTACCCTCTTGTTATCCTCCATCACCTATCTAGCTTTCCTGTCCGTTCCCATCTTCCTCCCGCCTTCGCTTCGTTTCCTACGATTCTTTCTTTCTTTCTTTCTTTCTTCCTTCCTTCTCTCTTTCCTTCTTCTTTATTTTCTTTCAGTCATCTGCCATCGTTTCAATTAACTTTTTCAAGATTAAATGTAGACGCGTGACGCAATGTTACGAGCTATATTTCGAAAATTGACGATGGCAAAGGATGATACTGTAGGCGTTGACGAGAGAATAAAAGACAGTTGATCAACGATAATTTTGGGATACACGTGGAACGGCAAAGAAATTGCCTTGAGTACACGTGTCATTGAGTTGCTCGCTGAAATCGAGGATACTGCGAGGGTGTCGCAGGGACGCCACGGTGGTATCGGACCAGAGACTACTATAACCAAGAAACACATGCATTGTACAAATAGCTTCGTTTGATGGTGTTTGAAAAGAGTAAATGTTTTTCAACTCACCTGTGACCCTATTCTCAACAATATGCGTTTTACGCTCCTTATTTCCATAAAAGAAGACAGATTTTACCCGCGTAGTAATCTTTGTTCTTATACCTTCCACTAGTTTTTTTTTTCTTCTTTTCTTTTCAGGATTCCTTTTCTTCGCTAAAGGACGAACAGTTACAGAAGAAGCGTGGAACAAGGAGATATCGACGATGCACGTGGCAGAAAATGTTTTCGTATCATACGCTTCCTTGACGGAAGGGACAATGGTTTCACATGGCTATTCTGGCGTCTTAGTCGCAGAACGTTGGGTACTTGCACACGGTTCCATGCTGGCTCCAGTTTTATCTCGATCCCGGGATTTCCTTCGTTTCTTTACAGTTTTAAATTCCGGAGATTTAACCACGGCTCGAGCATCGGAACAGTTGTTCGATGATTTAACGTTTCAGATACATCGTAACCATTCGTTAAAGGAATCAGGAAAGTTAGTAGCCGTTTGGAAATGTCCTCTTTTGGAGGAAACACTGGAGAATTCTTTGAAAAATTTTACCTTCGAGAAACAACACGACTTTGATCGTCTTTTATTACCTGTCTTCTTGATGATCAAATGCAAATCGTTCGAATTAAGCGACGAAACAATAGGACGAGAAAAAGACTCGACATTCGTAGAAAGTAAGCAGCTGGGCGGAGAATCAGAAGTAACGGATAAAGCGAAAGTTAAACAAGTTTTACTTCAACTTGCGAAACAAGCTGCTGTCGGCAAAATTACAAAAGGAGCTATCGTTGAATTAGTCTCGACGCCGTTTGGAAATGCATTTTTTATCGACTCGGTGAGTCGCGGAATTATTGGAAACTTACTTGGAACCAACCAGTGTCTCATTGTAATCGACGTGACTAGCTTCCCTGGATGCGAAGGTAGTCCTGTATTTTTAATCAACGATTGGTAATTCATTTATTATATTTTCAGCCGTTTGCCCTTTGAATTTATTCTTTCGTTGCACTTGCTAACATTTCGTATAATCTTCAAGTGGCCGAAGAAATATTTGCGGCATGGTAATTGCGTCATTAAGCCGGTACCGCGGAGAATGGGTAAATTGTACTTTCGCTGTGAACCTGTTATCATTGTTGAAACGAATTCTCCAAAGTCGTGTCTTGAAAGATGATCCTCGATGTTTGTCCTGCAAGATTTTACCTTTCACATGGAGGAGTCTGCCCGAAATTGGTACGCATGCACTTTTCCTTTCTTTCTCATTAGCGATGTTCACTCTTGAACTCTACGGGTCTCTACATGTAACTTTATGGACAATCATTGGTTCGTCCTTTGTTCAGACACCCTTGAAAAAAGTATCGCGATCGTAAAGTGTGGACCGAACTGGGGCACCGCTACTTTAGTAGACGAACAAAGCGGAACATTCATAACGTGCGCACATGTTGTTACAATGGTATACAAGTCTTTCTTTTTTCTTTCCTTATTTCACTTTTCCCTCTCTAAAGTTATTGGAAAAGTCGCCGTGGATTTCTTCGTATCGCGAATCACGAATCTATTTTAATCTTTTTATTTAATCATTTCTAGGCACCAGAAAGAAAAATTAAACTTGCAACCTGCATTATGTCGCGCACAGACGAGTTCGAATGGTTTGCAGAAGCAAATTTGATATATAAAACACCAACGGAACGACCTTATGATATTGCCGTATTGAAGATCGATCTAAAGTTCAAAGAACCTTCGATGAAGGCTATCGAACTTGCTGATACAGATGCACAGAAGGGTAAGGCGCTTAAAAATTGCATACTTTCTTTCTAACTTCCAGCTAGCTCTACAAGCTCCGCGTTTAAATACCATAATAGGAAAATAAAAATACAAAAACGAAAGAAATTCGTTAGACATAATACTGGTGTGAGCTAAAATGGAAAAAGAAAAGCATATTGGTGTCATCACTAGCGCAGTTCGTATTAACAGTTATACGTTCGGTTATATCAAGAATCGAGACTTTTTTGTAACGCATCCACACCGTTGGAGGTTATTCCGGTTGGTTAACGGTAATGAAAATAAGAATTAAGAATGTAGGAAGATCATGGAGTAGAAGGCGACGTTGTGGCGCCGTACGTTGCAAGGGACAGCAACACTGACCTTCTTTCATTGACGGAAAAATAACTAGGTCTAAATTGAGCCAATTGATCGTTGAGGGGTTGAATCGACGTTTCGTTGATATCGAACAAATGTTGCGAACATCCATCCCTCTTTCAAGCCCTCTCGCTATTCATCCAACTATCCATCTGCCTTTTTTCTTTCTTCCGCTCGTCTTTCATACTCCCTTCAATTGAGTCTAATGAGCCTCTATTATTAACTACGAATTGGGTACAAATACTAACCAAATTAAAAGGATTTCTTTGGACATTTGTTCCACACATACAAGTGCGCACATACACGACTACACGTGTATATAAAGATGTACATATCTCTCATGTTGAACGTTGATAATCATAAGCTATGACAGAATAATATGGTTTTTTCGTAGGGGAAGAAATACTTTCTATAGGATTTCCAATCTCCTTGAAAGGACGGCCTACCATCAGCAGCGGAATAATATCAAAAACCTGGCGACACATGTTTCAAACCAATTGTTGCGTGCACGGTGGCGTTAGCGGTGGACCCATTGTTCGACGCGCCAATTTTAAAATGTTAGGGATAGTGGTTTGCAATGTTGCTTTATCGAACGATTCTGTTTTGTATCCACGATTGTGCATGGCAATACCGACTACTGTTTTTAAGAAACCACTGGATGATTATCTACGAACTGCTGGTACTATACATACCGATTCGCTAAAATCTTTTCTTTTTTTTTTACTTTTACATTAATTCTATGAAAAATGAAATGTTATTGCGAAATTTTCAGATCCTAAAGCGTTAGAAGGATTGACCCAATATGATAAGAGCGTTGCAAGCACTTGGAATTTTACTCCTTTTCTTCCCTCAAGTATGTAATATATAAACTGTGTTAAACAAAGTAAATGTAATATATCGAAGAAAAGAAGGCCTTTATTCGTTCGATGATCAATTTCAACAGATTAAAATCAACTTCATGCAATTTTATAATGTGCTACTTAAGGAAATTTAAACGTTTAGATATAGCGTATATATCGTTATGCGGGATCTATTTCTCTAGATAAAAACACCAAATAAATATAAGTAGAATACTTTATCGGAATAAATTTAATGTTTATTTTGTATAATTTCGTGATATACTTTCATGCTAAATGTCAAATGGAACATTAAGCATTTAATTTCTATAAATTCCATTCGTTAATTTACGTAGAACAATTGTAGTACCTTATTTTGTTTATATCAGAAGATACGAAAAATAAAAGAACACGTTACAAGATAATTAGGCATTTGTTCTTTGATCAAATGATAATTGCAACGAATTTATTATTTAAATATAGATAAAGGATGCCTATTGGTAAATGCTGTACTTGTTTTCCTGATAAAAAAATTTCATCCGAATAAGGATTTTAAGAAATCTGTTCTATCTGTTACAGGTTCGTTTTCCTTTTTGCTTCTAATTTCAACATCGGTATCCCTCTGTTTTATCTCAGGCGGTATAAAACTACTATGTCCATCTTTTTGTACTTGACGTAGCTTCCTACTTCTATCGATATTGTGCGAATAGAAGTTTGCTTCTCGTTTTGCCTGTGCAATTTCAGTTCGTAATCTTTGTTTATGTACAGCTCGTTCATAAGCTAAACGTTCGCTTAAGTGAATCCACTTGAATCTAATAAACACAATATAAGATTAAATTATTCCTACATAATAAACTACAGTCATAGTTTAAAAAGCAATTTGTTACCTTGGTAGATATTTTATATTCCAAATAGCATCGTAAAATTTGCTTCTTTTTCTAGATGAGATCTGTGTATTGTTCAATATAGTCGCAACATATTTTGCTACTGTCTTACTTTCAAATTCAACCCAACCTTCTGTAAACAACCTTGTACCAACTTTCTTTCGTTTCTTTGTTTTATCATCCCGTCCTAGTTCTGTATGGAAAAAACATAATGCATATTCGTCTATAAAAAAGTCTTATAATATATATTATCAGAAGATCAAACAAATACCTTTGACTACTACTAAATAGAGGTTATGCTATATATAAGTGGGACATTTATCAGACTACTTTGTTGTTTTATCCGTAATGACTAACCATTTTCTGCTAACTGTAAATAGATTCTTTCAACTTTTCCGTATATAGAAAATAATTCACGAATTTTCGTGATATTCATGTATTTAGGTATATTAGATAAATATACAATTCCACGTTTTTTTCTTTTCACTTTCGATATATTATCGAGTTTTACATCCTCTATATTTTCAATGTTTTCCACTTCCATATCCATATTTTGTAAGCACGAGTAAGTAAGAGTAAGAACTAATGCTATCTTGTGCGAGTAACAAACTTTAGATGACACATGCGACACTGCAACACACAAACGTGGTTCTTCGGTACTCCCTGCTTCTTGCTTTGCTATACTTTCATCTATCCAATTTTTAGATAGCCGTTCTCTACTTCTAATTTATCGTTATTCCAAGTTTGGCATTAAGCTTAATACGATCTATCAAATATGCTAGAGACGAAAGAGATGAAAATTGATTTTTTATTATTTAACTCATATGTACGATATATGATAATAAATAAGACATATCTCTGTTGTTCTTTTTTAGAATATGTCTTCGACTATATAAAAATTTCAGTTTTCGCCTAAGATTTAACAAGAAAAATGAGAAAAAATAGGTCAGGATATGTATATACAATGTAATTTATAACTATGATTGAAAATTCTCTATATTATGATCAAACATCGTTTCTTACAATTAGGTAGAGAATTTGGAATACGAGAATAGTATCGGTGAAAAGTGTAAAAGCTAATGATAGCATAAACTGGAAACTGATGTACTGCAAATGAGAAAAATGAGAAACAGTTATGGAACTAAGAAAAATGAAATTTTTATATCGTCAGCCACGATTAAATGTGGTGTATTTAGCGCGGCACATATAGCGCTAGTGGTTTGCTCTTCTTGTTGTTGCGCAACGAGGAGCGCGCAGCGTCTCAGTATGTGCAGGAAGGTACAAGTGCGTTCGTAACATCATGTATCGTTGAAAAAGTCATTATTTTTCTGCTAGTTACGTTATTTTGACCAAAGTTTCGCTGATGAAGTTCCATACAAGTAATTCTCCTATGGAATAACTTAATAACAACGAAACAACGACGGATGTCTGAAAATTTTCGGGGAACATTACTTGGCTGAATCAAACAAAATGGCGACTATCCTTTTCTTGGCGGTACTGTTTACTTGACCGTGAACGTTATGTTCTTTACAAAGTGTGACATTAAAGGTGTTGTGTATTTAACTACTCTGCTATTAATTAATATCACTTTAATTTGATATTAAAAAAAATCTTGTGCTGTTTATTATTTTCAACACCATTTTCGCAATCGTGCATTAATAGAGTAGGTAACAACGCGACAAACACGAATAAAACGATAATACTACATATGTATGTGGTTATGAGTGTGTGTGTGTGTATATACCATAGTTTTTTTATTACTTGCTATTTTATTTTTTCTCCATTTCTTCTGATTTTTGATATTGATGTATCTTAAAAAATTTATTCTGTGAGATTCGCAACCTATTTCGATGTCTTACCCGGCAGCTTCAATTACATAGAAACGATATTTCATTTTCATTCAACTAAGAACGTGGCGAATTAATTGGCATTCTTGTTTATCTCTTCTACTATCGATGCTTGTTCGAATGTTTGCTCTTCTATTTTAGAAGTGTATATAATCTTTCATTCTTTCGGATACAACGACTTATTGCTGAAACGGATGCAACATCTTGCAATTGTCCTTTTTGACAAGACGGTTTGATTAAAACAGTAAATACCGCGACAGTAATTTAGCTTAGAAAAAAATGTCTAGCTCGTACATTATCGAGCCACAAGAGAGCGGATCAGGAAAGAAGGATGATACATTAATTATCATTGTCAATGATGATGGTACTATATCCGTCGACCAAGAAACTTTGCAGACTTTAATTAGTAAGTTACATTATTTGGATAACTTGGATTGTCAACTGTAAATATTGAATATTCGTATTGATTTTCAGTGAATCAATCTAATGCAAATGTCAGCGTTGTTAGAGTAGGACAAGCAGAGACAGACACAGAAAATGGAGATATTACATTAACTGTAGATCCTCCAATGTTTACATCTGCTGCAATTAATTCTGGTGGTACATCTACTGATGCAACCAGTTTAGTCGATCCTTTTATGGAAATGGATCCAGAACAGTTGGAACGATTAGAGACAGCTTTACAAAGTGAGGAGGCAAAACAAATTCTTGGAGAAAATGTCACAGCTATGCTTGGTATTTTTATTATTATTATTATTATTATTATTATTATTATTATTATTATTATTATTATTATTATTATTATTGTTATTGTTATTTCTATTCTATAATATACTGTATTGTTAAAATTATATTATTCATACCACCTTTCCATTCATATATATAGCAATCGCTACATTTTATAGATATGTTAACAGTAGAGGAACAACAAAACTCTATAAGATATAGCGTTAAGTTGGATCACTGCTACACAAGTAGATTATCACCTTCTGATCCAAAACCGAGGGATCCATTGCCTGTTATCGATTCACCTACTTCCGACGATGGATTACAATACTCGCATCAACATTCACCTGCTCCTGGAACATCTAAAACATCGTCCCCTGTCGGCGAAGCTGAGAATACTGTCGTGATCAAGCCAAAGGCTACAACCAAAACTGTGAGTATTTAGGTAGTTTGAGAGAACCGAATTAGTCGATTGTTACGATATTTATTTTAGGGCAAACCAGTTGGTCGGCCGCGAAAAAATATCCCCCCGACTTCTGTTCCTACCTGTAATAGCAACACAAGATCGTCGACCAATATAGCAAGCACGCCTAAATCCCTCGGACACCCGGTTCCAAGGAATTTATTGCAGCAGGGTGTTGCAAAACGTAATCATACTGTGCTGTTCCATCAAATTTATCAAAAACACTATTGATATCATAATAGCTCTTATTACTCTTCTTTTTTTGGTTAGATCAAGGAAAATCTAATGACGAGGATGAAGAAGAGTTAATGTCATCCAGTGAATCATCCGAGTCAGAACCACCATCTGACAATGATTCAGATTTTGGTCCACGAGGTCCTAGAAGAGGTGGTATAAGAGCTAGAGGCGGTAGGAAAGGGCTTACTACCAGAGGAGGAAGTATGGTAGCTACTCGTAGAAGAGGGCCCAACAAACAAATGGATATGGAACAAGTTCGCCGATTAGATATGGAAATGGCTGCTGCTGTAAATGCCATGAAGAGTCCAGAGAAAGATGAAAAATCAGGTATGAGAGTAGCAACGCGAGTCATGACTATATGTTCTATGATAGTTATTTGCATAAAATGACAATAAGGCGCGTGAACTTATGGTAGATTAAAGACGGTTTTATCTTTCCTTTCGATAGGAGGATTTGGTTTCGTTAAAGGCAAGAGACAGCTTAAAACCGTTATTGGTCGGAAGAAAGAGGAATCGCAACGCAACGAATCGTCTTCGATAATAAATCAAGATGTGTCGGTTAATTTTGAAAAACCGCTGCAGACGACGAACCAAGTTAAAGCGAATTTGATCAATGCTAATATGGTTAAAGGCGACATGATTCTCACAAAACCAGGACAGGGAAGAGCTAATCAAAAAGTTACTTTTGTACAAAAGCAAGTGCTTATGAAGTCGAATGACCTTAAAAATATAGACGTAAAGAAGCAGGTGATTCTTCCTAAAGGGAAATTTTTTAATCAAACCGGAACCAAGTTCTTCGCGACCAAAGATGGCAAACTGGTCCAAATACCTGTAACTACTAAAACTATAACGTCAAACTTATCGATAACGCAAATGAAAGGAGTGATACCACAAGTGTCATCAACACAACAGCCTGCCATGATACAAACTCAGATTTCAAATGTGCAACAGCAGCAATCCCAACAGTTGGCTAAAGTGACGACGCCTGCTGTTATTTCAAAAATTAAATCTTGCGATCCGAAGAAAGAGAAACGAAAATCTGATGGTCTGGAAAGTGTTACGAAAATAGAAATCGATACCAATAAAACAACAGAGATCAAAGTTTTTGATGGTTAGTAAGAGTAGCTTATTTACCTGTAATACCTTATTTCCCCTATATATTATTCTCATTGATTATCTTACTCAATACACTAGATATATGAAATATTTCACTTAAATTTTAACCTGCTTTTAGGTATGAAAAAACATGCAAAGAAAGAGAATCGTAAATCACCAGCGTACATGGTGGATACTTTAGGTCCTGCTCTTTTTTCAACCCCAGATATTATTCGTCGTGTTGGTTCGAATGGTGATTCGAAAGTACAAGAAAATATAGTAACACCGTCTGTAGCTGTTGTTTCTTCTGGAAATTCTCTTATGCAAGTAACACATTCACCGTCATCATCGTCATCACCCATAACATCAAATCGTTCAGGTTTGTACTTGTATATGTAGAAAAAAAATTGTTATACGTTCAAAATTATTCAAAATTTTGTGATTAAAGGTATTATTTCTATGTCTTCCGACCGAACTACACATTCTGAAACTTCTATCTCCACGGAAAAGCGAGAAAGTCACGATTGTTTGGTAGAAAATCATGAAGCAGAGTCTAAGCCGGGTGTAAAATCTAACGCATCGGAAGAATTACAACCAGCTCTGGATTCGGGTAAGTCGGGTAAGATACTAATCTTAGATAAAAGATGTGTTGAAACAGTTGTCATGTATATGTATTTATCATTCTAATCTCGAATATCTTTTGTAGGCGCTATAGAAGGCGAGGAACATCTACTAGCTACATTAGAAATGGAAGCTAGTAAACATGAAGAGGAATTACTGGCTGAAGCGTTATTATTACAAGAAGAACTTGGAGTCGACTTGGCTGAACATGTATTAAGATTTTTGTCTTTAATAGCATTAGTGTTTTAATTGGAGGATATAGTATCGAAAACTTAATTTTTATTAGGAAATAGAATCGGTTCTCTTTTTTCATTTTTAACTTTTCCATTATCCTTCAACTGTATAGGCTGCGCTTGTAGAACAAGGAGGAAGTGTTGCGTCGGAGTCGATAACCTCAAATAACATGCTTATTCCTTCCTTGATCACATCCGAGCAAGAAAGTGCTAAATCGCTGGATCCTTCTGCGACAATAATCGTAACAACAACTATGACAAGCACAGCAACAGTTGCAACGATGGCAACAACTAGCGCGAATACAAATGAACATAAAGAGGCAGGGAAAAAGTTTGTCAAAGACGATAAGGAACCTATTCAAATTATTCGTGGTGGACGAGTAATTACGTTACCTCCCATCGAAGCACCAGCTACCAGAAGCAAACGGTTACAAATTAAAAGTACTGAACCTATTCAAAAATCATTTGAACCTGCTAAACGGATGGAGAAGCACGGGTACGTAACCAAGCCAAATAAAACTAAATTATATAATTTTCAGATTATATTTGATATTTGCTAGAAGTTACAGTGTACAAACAATGCAACAAAGGGCATCGTCGCAGTCCATCAAACACGAAATTCGTGCGAATATAGATCAAGGTGAGAAAAATGAATGCGCAATTCGGGTGGAAGAAGAAAATATAGGGGAGGAAGCTGAAGAAGAGGAGGATGAAGAGGAGAAAGATATAAAAGAGAAAGATCGGAAACAGGTCGGTGAAGAAGACGAAGAAGAGGAAGAAGAAGAGGAAGAGGATAATTCAGATTCAGAAGATGATCCTGATAGACTTTGGTGTATATGCAAAAGACCGCATAACAATCGTTTCATGATTTGTTGTGATGTATGCGAAGACTGGTTTCACGGAAAATGCGTACATGTCAGCAAAGCAATGGGTAAGACGAAAAATACTGTAATTATTTTGTATAAATAATGCGATTGTATAAAGCATAAAATATGTATATATTGAGTTCTTAGTTTTATTTTCTACTTTGTTTCCTCCCTTTTATCTAGGTCAACAAATGGAGGAGAAAGGAATAGAATGGGTTTGTCCAAATTGCGCCAAAAAGAAGGACGAAGAGATAAAAGCTAAATCGAGTACCCAGAGTGCTTCTGGAAAGCAACGGATTCAATCTGACACTGTATTTGAGAATACAAAAAACCTTCCCACGGTTAATCAGAGTTCATCTACTGGAGAAACATCGCCTTTGATACAATCTGGTTGTGACTATGGTGGTGTTCAATATTCTAGTAATATGCAATGTGTCGTTTGTAAAAAAGAAGCAAGAAACTCGAGCATTTACTGTTCCGACGCATGTATACTTGCACATGCCCAAGAAACATTGACCAAAGACAAACCAATACCAGGACCAACAATTAGTCCAAAAGGAACAAGGTCGTCACCGTTTGATCCTGCTTCAAAGTCGAAATCCGATGCTCGAGTTATCGTTTTTGAGAGGAAAAGTGGAAGAATATTAACTGGTAGCTTAAATATATATATTCATGGCGTTTATATTCACGGGAAAGGAAAAGAGATATTTCTATTCATCGTTGTCGTTGTTCCTTCAAGGTTCGGACGCTCCTACAAGATCAAATTTGCGTACATGGTTAAAGGAACATCCTACGTTTGAAGTGGTTGGGACGAATAATCTTGGTGCACTGCAAATAGGGAAAACGATTGCAACTATTCAAACACAAGTACCTGGTAAAACAGTGAGTATAGAGATTTTCTTTTGAATTGTTTGCTTTTCATGGTCTGTATGCTTTTTATTCTCATGCTAAATGTTTAATAAAATGTGATTTAAGACAAAGTCTGCACTACTGTCACCCGCAAAAGGACAGAATCTTCCGAAGATGACGTACGCGAAAGTACCAGGTTCTAAGCAAATGATTTTGACAGCAGGAAATAAAAAGTTTACACTTATTTCTGGCGGACAACAGCAGCAACTACAACTACAGCAACAACAACTACAGCAACAACAACAACAACAACAGCAAACTCAACCGACAAGTACAAAATCAATACAAATGAAACAAACGTTATTGCCAGGGTCAAACAAGAGTCCTTTGTTATTAAAAACGACAAAATTGATTACTCAACCACAAATAAAGCAATTGGGTGTTGCTGTGTCACCGAAACAAACACCAAATGCAAAGAAGCAAGAATCAAAGCAGGCAATCATACAATCGAAACAACAGCAAATTAAACCAAGCCCACCAAGAAAACCGGAAACAGAACCTATAAGATTAAATATACGGAAAACTTTGACAGAATTGTTATCTAGCCGTATAAAAGAAACCGAAGATTTGAAACTTACCGACGAGGAAATAGCGGACCTAGCGTATAATATCGAATTAGAGTTATATAAATATTTCAAAGACACCGGTGCAAAGTACAAAGCCAAATACAGAAGTCTCGTATTCAATATAAAAGATACGAAGAATCTAACATTGTTTAGAAAGATAGCTGATAGATCGTTGACGCCGGATGCGGTGGTGCGGTTAAGTCCTGACGAAATGGCCAGTCAAGAATTGGCTGAATGGAGGGAGAAAGAAACAAAGCATCAGTTAGAAATGATTAAGAAAAACGAATTAGATTTAATGGCTCAGGCTAAATCTATCGTCGTTAAAACGCACAAAGGTGAACAAATAATCGAGAATGATGGTGGTATCGATCATGTGGATCCAAAAACTCCGGTGCAAGATATCGTGACTGCATTGAACAGTGCTGACAGCATAAGTTCGACCGTGGATGATATGGAGAAAGATTTGGAGAAGGCAATCGACGAGGAAAGATTAAGAGGCAAGGAAGATGCGAAAAAACTGAGGAACTTGGATGATAAGAAAAGGAAGGAAAAAGACAAAGATAGAGGTAGGGAGAAAGAAAGAGATAAGGAAAAAGAAAGGGGAAAGGAGAAGGAGAGTAACCGTTCAAAGGGTGCGAGCGATCGGCGTGGTAGAAGTATCAGTAGAAGTAGACATAAGCACGGTAGAGACGATAGGGAACGTAGTAAAACTAGAGAGAAAAGCAGAGAACGGAGGTCTCGAGATAAGGAAGGGAAGCGTGAGCGAGAAAAAGATCGTGATAAGGAAAAAGAACGAGATCGCGAAAGAGATCGAGAGAGATCCAAAACTAGAGATCGGGAGAAATTAAAGCTCCGCGAAAAAAGTAGCAGAGATAAAGCTAAGCAAAAAGAGAAGGACAGGGAGAAAGAGAGGGAACGGGAACGACACAAAAGCAATGAAAATATTTTGAGAAGTCGCAGTAGTGGTTTTACTTATTCTGAATTGAAAAATGTTGATAAAAGAGAAGACGAGAAGAAAAGAGAGATGGAAAAGAAAGAGGAATTGTCAGGTTTAACGGGAACATCGGCCGGAAAATCTATCGAGGATCGGCTTTGGCGGCATATCGAAGACGAAGCAACTACCAACATCATTGATGGGAATGATTCGGACGTGTCAGACAGAGAACCTTCTTCAACGGTTAATATCAAAACACCAGACATTAACGAAGAAATTGATAGAGAAAGAGAACAGGAATCATCATCGACTGTCGAGGGTGAAACTCCGAAAGCAGGAGGATGGCAAACGGTTTGGAGGGGTTTTGTTAACATGGTGGATGTTGCAAAATTCTTCATCACCGCACAAGAGGTGAGTGGTCATGCGAAAGATTTGATGGACGATCTACCAGATACAGTTGACGTTGTTGGCCGAATAAGTCACGAAACCGTTTGGGATTATATTTCGAAGATGAAGAAGACCGGTTCGAAAGAGATTTTGGTAATTCGACTTACCGCAGCGAATGACGAAGAAAAGATTCCGTACATAACGCTGTATAGTTATTTGAACAGTAGAAGTCGACTTGGAGTCGTTGGAAATGTTTCTAAGAATATAAAGGATTTTTATATAATGCCATTTTCAAATCAGAGCACGATACCTCAGGTTCTCTTACCTTTGAACGGGCCTGGCTTCGAAGAGCACAGACCGCATCTTCTTCTAGGAATCATTGTTCGCAACAAAAGAAAACGACCCGCTGGCATATCGTCTACAGGCATACCGATGAAATTATCGAAAAAGGATGCCGATCGAAGTTACACGCCACCTTTAATAGGTGCCTCGAAAGATAAGTCTAGCAATGGTAGCAACGCGACGATCATCGTATCTACCTCCGTTACCTCTACCGCGACACCAACGATATCATCACCTTCCTTGGCAACCGCAACGAGTACATATCATAAAACATCGGCTACCACGGTCAGCACGACCGAGTCTACAAAAGAAAAACAACATCCTGTTACTCAAACTACTCTTGACAACTTAAATAGAGCACATATAGGAATGTCGAGGAGTACGTTACTCGATACTGCGACCATATGTAAAATAGTCCCTGAATTGTCGTCAAAGATCGATCTTACTTCTTCGCCTGGTAAAGTACCTCTCGAGGACGATGGTGACGAGCCGTATAGTCCTGGCCAGATGGACGAGGAAGATATTGATCTTGACTTACGAACTTGTCCTACATCGACATCAGTAACCACAGTAGCTCCGATATCTGGTTCACTGGGTATTCACGATGTTAGTACACTCGATAATGGTATCATTTCTTCCAGTAAAAATTCGACCGAACTCCAACGAAAAATGGAAGAATTAAATAGACAAATCGAAGAACAGAAGCAACAAATACAGAATATTAGTTCTTCGTTTCTCGGTGAATCAACGCCTACTTTGCCGGTGAGAATTTTAACAAGATTTATTTTTTATAAAATCGAATGTTATTGTTTTTCCTTTTATCCTATTGTAAATAAAATTGATTTCAATTCTATCCGGATATCCTCTTCCTATCCTCGAGCTGCTCGGATTTTTACTTCTTGCCGTAAATAAATTTCACCGAGGTTTTTTTACCTCTGTCTGGGAGGGAGGGGCAGGAGATATATTTTTTCTCTTTTCTTTTTACTTTTTTTTTCACCTAAACTTATCTATTTGTACAATTGTATAAATTTCATTTACGATTTAAAACGATCACGTATTTCGAATCCCTACGTGTCATTACGATTACAAATACAAATGGCGTACGTTCTCTATAATTTTCATGTTCGTCGTTATCTTCTGGCAAAAGAAAAAGGAAAAATATATTAATACGCGACATATATTAAACAAGTAGTAGAAGTCTGCCAGTAGCTCTAGGTCCTTTCATTTCCGGTCTTCATTTCAATTCTTCCTTCTGTCAACTGATATCAATTAGTATGGTTAAATCTAAAACAATGTCGGCGGAGATTGGTGGTTTGAAGTTAAGATTGTACTTTGTTTATTGCAAAGAAATTAATCGTGTCATACGCATTTAATTTTCCGAATACAGTGATTTCTTAATACGTCCGTAGAGGATATCGAAATTGAAAGAAAGATAAGAATGGAGTTACAGACTGTGTAACATTTCTAACGTTGTTGTGGTTTTGTTGGTTTTTCAGGGCTTAGGGCTGGACCCACCGCCCAGCGATGAATGCGAAGAAGCTTACAGTCCTTCGGACACGAGATCGTTTACACCACCACCACCCACGGGTATTTCAAAGTTCACTCAACCGATTCTCGAAAAAGTCTCAAACATAACGATACCTCCAAATTTACAAGAGATTTTAGCAAACGTCAAACGACAAGAGAGCTCTAAAGTAGACCCGTATTTACCTTCTAAACCTAGTGCCACGTTCTTAACTACTGCAAATTCTTCGATTTACCAAAATTCGGAAAAATATTCCTCATCGCCTGGTGTAAAACTTACAATTAGCGGATTAAATAAATCCAATTCGGAGAAATCTATAGTGGAATCGTCATCTAATCATCGAGAATCGATTTCAAAAGAGAAAGAAAGTAAGGGTACTTTGAGCTCATTGAGCGATTTGGATTTAATTAGAAAAGCAGAAGAGGAATTAGCGGCTGTCGCAGCTGCATCTGCCGCGATAGTGCCAGGAAACAGGGTCACCGAAAATTCCGTTCCATCGAGTTTATCTGGAACAACAACAGCTCTTCCATCGATCATGGGAACCACTACGTCTTCATCGTTAATCTCTCAACCATCTGCAAATCTGTCAAGTTTAACTTCGACGGGTTCTCCTACTCATGAAGGGATTCCTTACAAAAATCCCTTCCCAGAACCTTTCAAACGAAACATAGCCCCTGAACAGCCGAAACCCCCAGGTCTCGAAGACGAGGATTTCCCTCCGTTTCCATCTACGCCACCAAACTTGGAAAACAATGTATCTAAAACGACATCTTCTCATTCAAAGTTCGTTCCAAAGAGTGGTATTGTGTTAAGCGTTAAACGAAAAGTTAACGACGACGTTCCTCCTACTTCTCCTTCCTCTTCGACCAAAATAATAAGAATGAAATCTCGATGGGGCCAGGGCCCATCGGAATCGATCGATTAGCTACTATATTATACAAGGAGGACAAGCTTTTCCCAATGAACGGTTAATATTATCAAGCATTTCCATTTAGGAAGTGGAACGTCTGTCATGTATTCCAAACTTTTGCGTTGAGCAATGTAACTGTATATTCGGTTAACCCTGGCTAAATTTGAGTAAATTTGGTACAAAGACATGTCATTGGATTGTTCTTTGACTAGAATTCGTTGTCTGGTGACTATTAATACGAAAAAAGGACAGAGAAATTCTTTATTGTGTATCATTAGTTGTTAGTCATATTTTCCTACCAAATCGATGATCTTGGTATAAACGTAAAAGCGTTTATTATTATCTGATACGTAAAAATCGATCTGTTTCACATGGATATTTGATCCTGCGAACCATCTGCGTTTGCATGTGTGCGTGTGTGTGTGCGCGCGTGTGCGTGCGCGCGCGCGTGTGTGTGCGTGTGTGCCTGTTTATGCTACATGCGTGTGCGTAGGAGTGCGACGTGTGCAGTATTAAAATCAACAAAAAAGGCAGAAAGCAAGGACCTTAGAAAAATCAAATATTGTCGAAAATGCTTTGGCACGTAAGGTTATTTTGTAAATACCAAGGCGATAAAAGTGAACGCTCTTTTTCGTTCATTAAGTCCTTCGCTATGTGTATATAGTCTCACTAAAAATACTGTAATATATTGTTTAAATTTACTCGAAAGATCATGTAATACGGTGCATACGTGTTACATGATCTGTCAGTGTATATATATATATATATATACACATATACACTATGTGTCTATATATAAATATATATACACGTAAATATACACACACTATATATATGTATATATAAGTTAATTATAAGGATCTACGACCGACCAATGACTTTATTTTTCCGATCAGCACGTTTGTACATTTGTTTGTACGGTTCATTTATACGCCGTGCATCTTTTTAACAATTCATAAATATAATATGATACTTTTAAGTTTGTAATGCTTCATTCGGGAAATTGAACGTTTATGCAAAGGTGTAATCGTAGATTCTTTGACATGCATACGGTTCAAATGCTTCAAATTCACTACGGCTACATTGTCTTTATTTTTCCATTTTCAATTTGAGATCTATGAAGAAACTAACCAAAAATCGGCGATCTCTCGTTTTTTCTATTTTTGATGTTCGTTATAAGTTTGTAGGTACACATTGATAGTGTCGCGGCGTCGCATAGTTAACGCATATTGATGCACTAGTACTACTGTGCTATTATTCTTACATTATCCTCCCTTCCATTGAATTTCACTTTATTCTCTTCGTTCCATTTTCTTCCTCTCATCGATGCGATTCATTCAACTACAATCTATCTTTGATTCGCTTGCAAGTAATACGAAATATTGCTTGAAGATCGAAGACCTATTAGATATTACAATGACAATTATATGTAAATACGGTTTCGATTTAATAACATATTGCTGAAAGTATGCAATTGAAATGGAAACTTATATTGATTGACACACACTTGTATGAACAATGTATGTATGTGTATCAAAAGGAGACAAGCATTTTGATCAAAAGGGAGATCGTGCAATTTTCATTATTCTTACACAAAATCTTAATCATTGCACGAATATATCGCTCTTTTCATAAACGAAATCCTGTGTACGTTTAGCTATATTCGTTTTATACAGATCAATTATCGTTAAATTTAAGTTTTGTACACATTTTTGAATAGTGTGACACAATAACAATTCATTGTATAACGACATCATTATCGCTTTCGTTAATGTTGTTTTTACTATCTTTTATTACGATTAATGTGATTGCTATTGCATATTGTCATCTTTATTGCTTCGTTATCGTCATTGGTACTGATAGTGTAATTAAAATCATCACTTATTTGTTAGTTAATCATTAGAATTATCGTTACCGTAATTCTACGTTATAAAGGTAAAGTCGATGATTAACGTAATTAATTTTGATCGTAATTATACATGCAATTATATGAAGATTATTCATTGTTGAGTTTTCTTAAAACGAATTCGAAGAAAATCAAACGTTTTGAACCGTCGGCACTATAAAAAGTACTATGAAATTCGATTATTCGTTATACGTTATTTTAAACCAAGATTCTTAGAGCCAATCAGATTTTGCGTCTATAAAAGCTCCAATCGCGCATATTTGTATACGGTATTTTAAAGTAGGATTAAAATTCTTCACTTTTTTAATTATCCAAATTCTCCAAATTCTACGTGAATATAAATATAATCACAGTAAATTTTGTGGCTTTTTTTTTTATGTGACATTTTCAGTAGAAAAATTCATAATTTATAATATTCGGCCATTGCACGACGTTGAAACGGAGACATCTGAAGAAATTAACTCTCATTATTAGTAAAATATTACTGATTTAAATTCGAGCATTTTGATATATTTTAATTGGTTATCCCATAGTGATCATACCAATGAATTTTTAGTAAACTATGCACGTACAATTGATTGAATATTACCATATAATTTGTGCGCATGCTTTTTACTAAACATACTTTTGTCTTGCCAACTACTTCCGGAACGGAGAGTCGTCCATTTTTTCGTACACGCGCAATGGGTAAAGAGCCATTTTGTTCGGAGCAGCAACGTGGCAGCCGGTCTTCCCGGTCTTCCTCCCATAATGAACATTCGTGAGTATTATTTAGTGTTATACTGTTTTAGGATATTTTTTAGATGAATTTAAATACAAGCCTTTATAGATATTTCTATTCTTCTATAATAATGATACTTCGTTCTTTGCGCTCATCTGCTATATCCCTGGTTCTTTCGATCAACTATACTTTCCATATCTTATTTTTATTGCGTTTATTCTAGAGTTTATTTCATTACTTTACTTTTCAAAAAAATGATATTCATACGTATTTTCTCTTTTAAGTTTAGTAGTCGTTTTTATATTAGCTTCGTAATAACAAATAATAATGCACGGTACATGATACACGTACAGTTTACATTTGCATCAGTCTTCCGAGAGATTTGCATAATTTTAATATTTAATTTAAGTATAACCACAAATATTAAAAATAATCAAAATAGAATCTCAGTTGTCATCTAACTGTGACACAACTTTTTTTCAGTTACACCACTATTAGTCATTACTATCGGTATAACAAGTTGCTTCTCGGCCACCGAAATATTACAATCGACAAACTCCTATTTAACAACGGCTGATAGGGTTCATTTAAAGAAGATACTTGAACCAGGCTTAACATCAAATGATGTTGCACTTACATATTATGCAGTTCATGGATACACATTTCTCAAAGAAGTTTTGCCAAACAAACAGGTTAGAAATACCATTTTAATGAAAATGTTTTATATTGTACTTAAATATATTTAACCGTATATTATTTCTTAGTGTATATAAAAATGTGCAGATATATGATGATATGTTTTGCCATAATTGAAATATAATGATTTCTTGATTAGTCTTGCTGATCAAATTATTTATATACAGAATGTTTCGTACTGATCTTTTGTCAATATTTTAACAAGGTTCTTATAATTTTTAGGATATTTGTAACTTTCTAATAAAAGTTATACAAGATGATAACAATATCACAACAGAAAAAGCTTTTTACATTGCATCTACCTGGCGAAATGTGGGAAATTGTCAATCAAATCCTCCGTCTAATATTATAAAGGTTTGCATCTTTGAGAAACTAAAGCATAAACTGTTAATTAATCTTTAAACGACTAATGATGTTTAGAAACTTTCGTTCTACTGGATTTCTATATTGAAGAAAGCTATGCTTACTGAAAAAAAAAGAATTCATCATATGCATTAGCAAATATTTCGTTTATCAGAGATATAAAGGGAAATTGTTTTGTTTAAATAGGTACTGGTGAGTGCGATAGAGAAAGAGACTTTGAGTATGGTGGAATTATACTATGCAGTAAGCGGCTTGACTGTTTTATCGGAAAAATTATCCCGTGAAAATGTGGATAATGTAATTAAGACAATACAAAATACATTGCGAAAGGATGATAATTTATGGAAGTATGGCTTACTCTGTTCATTTTTAAACTTATAGTTTGTTTCGTTTTCGCTAAAAATTATACAAGGTTCGTTGCTAACCATCTAAAAAATTCTAATTTGTATTATGAGCAGCTTGGGTTATACATTCCACATCGCTTCAGATCTTGGTGGTACCTTTGGTTTTGATCGTATCGAAGACGCGATTATTCAGGCAGATGAGGTAGATGGACAGTATTTGCAATTCGAAGGTGGTCTCTCTGTAACCAGTGAGTACTAAGTGTGTTATCTGATTAGTACTACGACCTGCGACACGTTACAAGAAATGGAATTGAATTCTGTACAATCTCGACTGTGGTTAGTAGAACATACTTTGTTTGTTTCTTAGGTTTCCTAGTAAATGGTATTTTTAAACTATCCAACACGTTGAAAAAGAAACCGCCATTAACACCTCAGCAGATAGTAAAAATGGCTAATTATCTTCTATCTCGACGTTCCGTACAGACACCAAGAGGCGTTACAAGTTTGCTTTCAGCATTAACGACTTTGGCAAACAATGATTTTGAGAAACCAACCTGTGTAATATTAGCCAATGAAGAAATCAGCATTTCTACGCAACAGCCCTTTGTCACAATAAGAGTTTGCGATATACTAGGCAATCCGTTAACCAACACGTTTAAAGTGATTGCAAATTCTGCAACAAGAGTCGGTGATGATGTCGTTATATTCAGCAAACAAAATTTGCAACCTTCGTCAACGGATAGGTAAGCGTTAAACTTTCACCGCCTTTCCCCAATACTTTACCGGCTCGAATTTTCTTTTTCAAGTCGGTTATACCTTGGGGTAAAGTATTCGTGTTGGTGCTACCCTTTGATCTTTCATTAAAATCATGGAAAAGATCAAGAAGCTCAACAAACAATTTTTCGTGATATAGAAGGTACAAAGTATTCTAACATGATCATTTAATTTTAGGACCTTATTCATGATGAACTTCATGGAAACGAAACCAGAACGTGGATTTTACAAGATATCAGTCACTGCTGGTTCGGTAACGAATACCGTTATGGTGAAAGTTCTTTGCGAAGTTGTAGTTGATCATATGGAAATTGGTACTGCTGATGCTGATCAAACTACTCAACCAAAGCTTACACGGTAATTGAATCGAGACGATAGATTTAAAACCATAAATCGCATATGTTCATTCGATAAATATTGATTACAGAGTGCATTTCCCTGAAAAATTGTCACAAAAGATTGAGGCCGACTCTCAACAAAAATTAGTTATGCGGTTTCTACTAAAAGATGCTGCTAATAAAAAACCTATGCGCACACATCAAGCATTCGTACGGCTTTCTTCTGCGTCTATTTCAAACAACGATAAAAAAGGACATGAAATTTTGTTTGTCGCTGAAACAGATACATCACATCTTTATAAGTTCGATATGGTAGTTGTACACTCCTTCTGTCATCATTCTGGTGATCTCTGTTGAAATTGTTTAAACATCTCACTATTAGAACGTTTTATAGCCGGTGGGAGGAACAGCAGCGAATTTTGACTATGAAAGCGGAGACTATAATGTGGAATTAATTGTCGGTGATGCAGTACTGAGTAATCCTTTTCAATGGACAGTGGCAACAGTTAGCCTGAAGTTCCCTGAACCGTCTTCGACTGAACGAGCGGATAAAAATGTTTTTTACAAACATAAATTCAACATTTACACGACTAAGCCGGAAATAAAGGTATAACAGTGTGTTTTACAATTACTCATTGATTACGAATTGGTAATTTCGTATACGATAAAGACTTCGAATTTTGCGGCAATTCTTTGGCCATATGTTATTCTGTGCCTGATAGAACCAATGCTCGTTAGTGATAGTAATCATTTTAAGATTCTGTCACCTCCTTAACATTGGAAAAGAACTATCGCTGTCGAGATATCTTTCTGTCGTTCTAGATCAAATTCTGTTTAGAATGAATGTTTACATTCACATGTTTCGACGGACATTCCTTTCAATTCGAAATTTTTATTGAACTTCGTTATCAATGGGTTGATTGATAAATATATCGGTATGTTGCAGCACATGTTTCGTAAACCCGAGAAGAGGCCTCCCGCCTTTGTTTCAAATTTATTCACCGGTTTGTGCTTAGCACCAATTCTCTTATTGCTTATTTTATGGGCTAAACTTGGAGTGAATATATCAAACTTTCCATTTTCGATTAGTGCTGTGACGTTTCATCTCGGATTGGGAAGTGAGTAACATTATATAATATTCATCGTAATATTATTTAAGTATAGCGTGCCCGATATCTGACAAATTATAGTTTTCAGTTAATTTGCGATAGCACTTCGGGCATAAAAGAAAAGTGAAATTTTCGCAAGTGTAATTATCATATTATAGTTGTAGCCCAATTTTCACGACACATGAATAACCGCTTATTTATAATTCTTAACTGCTTCATTTACTATTTTTGTGTGCTTTCAGGTATTTTCACACTTTCCGGAATATTTTGGTTAAAATTAAACATGTTCGTTACTCTTCGATATCTGTTCGGACTTGGTATTGTTACATTCCTTGCAGGCAATAAAATGTTGTCACGTATAGCGCATAAACATAAATTGCGTTAACTCGTTAGACCACAATGATATTTTTATAATCGTTTCCGGAACTTAAGTTATTTGACATGAAGGAGGACAAGAGAAATCCAGGCAAAAGCATAAGACTGGCTTCACTAGAAATAAATCACCGGAAGTAACGAACGAACGAATTTGTTACTGCCGGTATTTTATGATGAACGGTCGCGTCGATATTGTGTAGCGTAAACTACGATCGGTCGATACTACCGATAAGCAATATGCATATATATTTTTCATCGTAATCATATGCGAAATAAGTTAGATTTGTGATTATAATGAATTATCGCAGCTATGAACAATTCTATTTATTAAAAACAAGCTGTACTCTACACGTCTCATGTTTATCGGTACACTGTATGCTTGTTATAGGAATGCATAAGAAATTTGAAATTCTTACACAAATTGTTCATATTACTGCATTTTTGATTCTTTATTATGATCTAACGTTTATGATCTCATGTAAATACGTGAGAATACCTCTGAGAAGAAATTGATATAATCACGTCATTTTCAATGGTATACGAGTACCACCATCACACTTGTACTTGATGATAATAAACCGATTTTTAGTAGACCTTTGTTATGTGTACTATTCATTGATTTGTCGAAATATATGCTTCGAACTACATCGGACTTGTCTCATCAATAAAGTAGCGTTTCATCAATTTTCGTAAATAGTTCGCTTGTATCAGTAACTGGCATTTTTCTGTACGTAATTCTTTGGTGATTATTTGCGCAAAATTTAGTCGACGCCAAAAATTAATGAGATATTGAAAGTCTTTCATAGTCTGAAAAAAATTGTTGTTGGAGTGGTTACAAAGTGATTACAAAGTGGTTAGAAAGCGAGTTAGTAAATACGTATAATAGTAAACTAAGACCTAACTGTTTGAAATGGAAGGATATTGTTATCGGTTGTTGGTAATTGCATAGGATGATTATCAATCATTGGAAGTACTTTTTCATCTTGCGTCTCGTATTTTCGACACATTTGCATATAAGCGAGTATACGTTCAGCTTTGATCATCAAATCTTTCATGTATTTTACACTGTGATTATATTCCTTAGACATCGTCATTGTTTTATGTTTATCTTTCTTGCAACCTAATAAATCACTCACTGTCACAATCTACCGCTACTTGGTTAACCACTTGCGCTAGAAAGACGTGCCACGCACGTCGAGATGCTTTCGTTCCAAAATCGTCAGCGACGTGTATACCACGTCGATAGGCATTTGTCGCGTGTTATATTGTAGCACACGACACGTGCAACCGTGAGTTTATTGGTAGCGTAAATGGTTAAGGGAAAGATGTATCGAACATATGTACCAAAGATAAAACGTTCGTTCGTTTCTCGATAGGCATTATAAAAGAAATTTGATTCTTTTGTCATTTCTTGTAGTTCAATTATAGATTCTATCTTGTAAGAATTAATCTTGCTACGAAATTTCATGATCTCGTCGAGAAGAATCGCGATACGCATATTTTGTCGAGTTATCATTTGTTGATCGGTCTGATCCTTTTTTCTGACAATCTCATAACCTTTTCGTCGATCTTCTGTACCTATTAGGGAGGGTATATGTATATGTATATACGAGCGAGAGAGAGAATAATATCTACATACTTTTACGATAATCAGAAAAAACATTTCGCAAATCGTTCCATAGATTCTCTAATCTTTTTTGAAGTTGCGTTGTAACTATCCTTTTTTCGTTTTCTCTATCTTCCACGAATGTGTTGATTTTACCTTAGAATTGGAAAATGTATCAAGTAATTTAATGTCTGAAATCGTTGTCCCGAAAGTAATACGGTATCCTTTTAGTAATCAAGAAAGAGATAATCGTGTGAGAATGATATATGATTCTGCAAGCATGGAAAACGTTAGTAGGTAATATATCTTACTAATGGCAGTACTTCTCGCGACATTCGTTGCATTTTCACCTCGATGATTTAAGAACAAGTTAATTTTTCGTAAAGCAGTTTCTTTCTTATTTCGATAATAATTGATATTTTCAAACTGAAAGGTTTTATCGGCTAACGCCGTTTTCATATTTCCATAGAAGAGCGTGTCGGCCTCTGTTAGTCGAGTTTCGTGTATTTCTAAGGATCGATCGATTATCTCTACGTGGGCACCATTAGCCGTTCGTCGTTGATTTTCGGCTTCTTGCAGACTGTCCAATAATAAGCCGATGCTGTAGAGGTACAGAGGATATATATAATATATTCCAATGGCTCGTTTATCACATCGTATCGTACCTGTAGTCCTTGAAGTCGAAGGCATGTTCTAGAATTTGCCAAGTTATGTCTATCTTCTTCGAGATATCCGGCATTTTTACACGCGTAAGCATTTCTCTCCAGTAACGTCGATTACGTTCCGTATTCAAAGCGCTGAGCTTAAGTTCACGTAAGAGCGTTTCTCGTTTGAAATCTTGCTCTGATTTCTGACCGTTTGATTTGTTCCGTGTTTTTCGTTTCGATTTAGGAGCCATTTTATCGTTTAAGTCAACCTTCGCCAACACGCTCTTACGATCTTTTTTCTCTTTCCTCCACGTCTCGTTACAGATTAACCTATATCCTTTAAGTTTCGATTTTCATCTGTAAACGTACGACTCTCCTTTTTCGACCAATCGAGAATATCTCTTTCGATATTATCGATATTTATTATCATCTATCGTAACGGTTACTATTTTATTGCTGGTAAAGTAGTTTTCAACACATTGAAAAGGCGTATCGTACGATACGTAACAATCGTTATCGCGTCGTTACAGATGTTCGATATCGCATAATTGCTGGATAAATGCGTGAAATATGCCTGATCTAATCATCCTCTCAAATTTCAAATGATAACCGTAATATCGTATACGTAAGCGTTTTTACATACAATTCTCTAAAGATGTTGCGTCTCATTCCACTCATCTCGCTCTGCCTTCTTCCGTGATTCGTACACCGGTATTGGAATCTTCAAGGCCATGGAATTAAAGAATCGACTGTTTGCACTGTTCAGTGAAAGCCGATAGTTAGCACGCTGTCCCGTAGTCTTTTTTTCGAATTCTCCGTGAGTGTCGTCTTTCATATACGATATCCAATTCTCAGTTTTAATACTGTTTCATAAATAAAATGCATAAACGCTGCATCGTGGCATCGAATTAAGGAAGAATGCGATGAAAAAGATTCGGTAATTTTAATTGGTCGCGCCGATTAAAAGAAAGGGAATACACCTAAGCAAAAATGGCTCTTAATAAGTCGAAGAGAAGGAAGGAGATTTGCTAAATTCCGGTTCTAAAACTAGAAATAGGCGTTAATGATATGGAAGGGATAAAATCTGCGCTTCTCATATATAAAAGCGATTCGCACGGTTTCAAGCATCGGAATATTTTCTTTGTCGCGAGTCTGTCAATCTTGACGAGGTTAGTACTCATTGTTTCTCATTCTCGCACATAACGATTTTTTACGATTCTTTGTTACAATTTTCATCCTTACGAATTTCCATATCTTCTCGGTTCCACGTTCTTTTCCTTATTCTTTTTTCCTCCCCTTTCTGTCCTTTTTTTCCTTCTTTTCGTAACCACATGGAAAATTCTAATTTCGTCGTCTTTGCTTTCTAGATGAAGTCGTTTTACTTTTTTATACTGGTGGTATTGCTCGTTGATCCGATTCGTATGTTATCGATTGCGCACGGAGGAAATCGTCTCTCTATTATACGGGACGATCAGATTGTGGAAGGAAAAGCGATTCGCGTGAAAAGAGCTCCCGTGTCTCACTTGCCTTTGCTCGCGGGAGCAGCCTTAGTTGGTAAAAAAGCACTTTTATTGGGCGGTGCCGCCGTTGGAGCAAAGGCTCTTCTTGGTGCTGGAATTGTTGGAGCTGGTTTGTACAAAGCTAAATAGTGAGTATATTTTCAGGGTATTCTATATATGTATATGTATACATTTATTTTAGTAGTTTTCTTTTACTGTCAATCATGTTTCTTGTTTAACGTGTATATATAATTTTGACGAATTCCTTGGATATGTACCAGTTATGGCGGCGGTTATGGAGGTGGATATTCATCAAGCTATCACTATGTTCCATACACTTACGGACCAAGTTGGAAGTAACGTCTAATATTCATCAATACAAGGATAACAATTTTGGAAAATAATTTTGTCGTTATTCACACGATTACTTCGGCACGCGATAAAGAGTCGATTTATAGAAGATATTGGTGTATCAAAATTTGTCTTTTATGTTTTAAAATATATTATTTTATATTGTAATAATATTCTAAGTTTGTTTCTAACACAATTTACTTATAAAAGAATAAAAAATGTTATTTATTACAATTTAAATACGTACGTACACGGTCAGTACGAGAATAAAAAGAGGAAAGAAGGAAAAAAAAGAAGGAAAAAAAAGAAGGAAAAGAAGGGAACAGAAGTCATTTTCTTGTTATTCCTAAAATGTACCGTTTCATCCATAGCGTCACGTTTTCAGCTTTCGTTTTGTTCGCACTATTCGCTAGTTGAATGTTTCGATCTCGTAACTCTTAACGTACAGCGATAGATTTAAGTATTTGATTGTACGGCAAAACTCGAGTACGAGAAGAATTGATCAATCGGTTCATATACCAAGGTGAAGCACGCGGTTAAAAATGTTACGAGATGGATTTCCATCGACGAATACCTAATGACTCGAAGCATTGTAAAAGCAAGCACTTTCTTATCCGTCTTTTCTCTTACTTTTGCAACCTTTTTCTTTTGCGATCCGTATTCGTTATTCTTGTCACGCGCTACTCCGTTACCTAATTCATTGAACGATTGACATCTGGAAATGTAAGTAAACCGAAAATGATAGAAATGGATTCATTACTATTCGGCGATTGTTCGTTAAACTTGCGACACTTGCGATTAAAGGTGCGACCCGGTGTTACGTTAACAAACGTAACATACATACATTATTTGATATGCGGTTCGATTGATTTTGTTCTCCTCGTCTCGTATATACATATATACGTAATTAATTATTATTATTATTATTTATTATTAATTATATCAGCTTAATCGTTGTATATTAACTATCTTATTGAATTATTTCTTTTTTGGCTCAACCGTTAGAATCAATCACGGAAATTAGAGATGCTACCAACGATACGTTTAAGCGAAAATCGCGTTAGCTCGTTGTAATATACGCGTGTGAATTTTTGTACATCGTCGATAGACGATAAAAAGAATCGCAGTTCACATTCGCTGCACATTTTCTGCAGTGAGTGGCATCTTATAAAATTGTACAAACACGTAGCTTAGAATAGCGAAAGGGACAAGTATCGTAATACAGAAAGGCTACGAGCTTTAAGAGCTTTTCACCGATATTTTCACCTCATCGTTGTGTCGCAAGTGGTTCGAACGTGGTGAGAACGGAGTAATGTAACATTTAAAAAGGAACACGAACGTAAGTTGGATCGTTTGAGTGGGTGGGAGAATTCGTCGTTTCGAAGGTAGGCAAGCCTCTATATAAAAACAAAGGAGGCTATCGAAAAGGTACCATACGAGTTAAAAACGTACGCTTAACATTATTCCTAGGCCCCTCGTACGAAATACAAAGAAATACGACGGTAAGGCAACGAGAAATCCATAAGCAACGTAATTATTTTATTCCGAAATACTTTTAACGGTGATCTTTCTTCGTTTCTTCTCGCCAGATGCAGCCAATTAGCATTGTGGTTCTTGCCGTTGTTTGTTGTTATATCGTACCATGTATAATAGCCAAAGAAGACGCTTTACCATCGACAGAGAGCCGTTCCTCGATTCTCGATCGATCCGTTGGTCAATTAGAAAATGAAGAATATTCGGGTGCTACGTTGAACAGGCAAAAAAGAACGCTTCTGCTGAAGAAAAAACTTATCGGTGCAGGACTCTTGGGCTTCGGCTTAGGTGCCGTGAAAGGGTAAAAGAACAACATTTCCATTCGTAAAGCGAACCTTTACTTAAGAACGTTTCTCAAATCGTAGCTAGTTCGTGTCAGTTTCTATGAATATCTATCAGATATCTACAAAATGAAATATCTACAAAATGCTTGGTTTAATATCTTGTCTTTATTTTATCACTTCCAGGTACAAGCTTGGTTATAAGACGGCTCCAGAAGTTCATCATGTTTATGTATCGAGTCCTCCAGCATCCGTAAAATACGTTGAATACGTTGACAAACCTGTCTTCGTGGAAAGAATAATTGAGAGGCCAACTCCGGTTTTTAAACCGGTACATGTCGAATACAGGGAATCTTCTCCTTACGGGTAAGCTTAACTTATGGCAAAGGATCGCCGTTTTTCTGCGTGTGATATGCTAATCAAATTTCGTTCCTGTTTCCTTCATTTTTTTATTCAGGCCTTGGTAATGTCAATGGAAATCATCAATCGGTGCAAGTAATCACGTAAAATTGGCCAAAAATAATAATCCAATAGCCGGCATAGACCAACAAGAAGAAGTTTGTAAAGTACCAGGAAATTTCTATCAAAACGTCTTCGTATTGGTTTATTTTCATGTACACACGCACGCCTATGTAATTATGCATACGTTCAAGACTCATCGTACAATAGGACAAAACAATATTTTATACTATACTCGACGTTGTATTCGCGACTGGCGATCTAAAATTTAAATCGACGCGGTATCATACTGTTTTATTGCTTAAAATGAATTATTGCGTCAAGACGAATACAAAGTAACATCGTCTCTTTAATTATCTTAGAGGGAAAAGAAAAGGAGTACATAGAAAAAGAGTTTCATTTTCTTGTATCATCGATCAAATTTTACTTTCCATGTGTATGTTCTGCTCCACGTTTTGCGTTAATTTATCGCACCGTTCTTAGCCGCATCGTTGCGTAGAACGAATTACGGATACGTGGTTCATTTGTCAGATGATTGATTTAAATGGCTTAATGTTAAATAAACGCTCGTATTTTTACATCTTATTATCGATCACGATTCTTTCCAATATACATATATACGTGTTATAAGCTTCGCGATGCGAAAAATTCGTTGATAATCTCCTAATAATTTTTCGCTCACGAACGCTTGCAACATTATAAAATGTCCATCTATACATTATGTGCGCTATATACACTTATTCGTACATCTAACACACAAATTATTGCACGATCACATAAAACACGTTTGCACGTGCTGTTTTATCGTAATTAATTGCGTGTGAGGTCGCGCACGGACGCAATTTTTAATTGGCGCGTTTAACGTCGCATCGTTCGGTTTATTAATCTTCTTATCCTTAATCTCAAAGTACACATTACGTTCGAAAAATTCGCGAAATTAATCTTTACGATAGGTAATTGCGCGATTGGAAATCGGAAAGAGGGAGAGAGAGGGAGGATGGAGAGAGAAAGAGAGAGAGAGAGAGAGAAAAAAATACCTACGTCTTTATATCGTAGGTTTTTGAATTATTGTCGACGACGATTCGGGGACGACGATGTCGCGCACACATTCATGAGAAAATAACGAACTTCTTCTCTTGCTGTACGGAAATGGTGCGAATACGCTTAGTTGCTTGCCAAATCACATGCAATTCCATTACAGTAATAAGGTATTTGTCTCGCGTGTTGTCTCGTTTCAGCAAGATTTTTAAGAACAATCTTAACGATAAGATTTCGCTTTGTTGGATTGTTCGCAGCATTATGCATCTTATGTAGAAACACGCAACGTTTCGTTCCAAGTCGTAATTAACTGTATTATTGATAAAAGAAAGGTTATTGATAAAAAGAAAGTGGGCAATTCGAACGACATCGATATTGTATTAATTACACCGGTGTACATTTAATATTTCTCGTTTTCTTCGTTCGAAATGAACGAGCCGAACACTCGAAACTTAAAGATGTACAGCGGAATAAAATTTTAGGAACAAAGTTTCGTCGATCTCGAAGGAAGTTTTTATCAAATAATCCGTGTGCAAAATGTAAGCGACAGCAGGTAGGTAACAGGTGTGCGTAGTACATGTTGTGTAGCTTTTACAGAGGCTCGTGGTACGCGTAGAATTTTCCATATCTGTGAATATATTTTAACGCGCAATATTTAAATGATGCTATAGAGCGAGTTTTTAAATGTGATTCTGTGGATTTCAGCAAGTAGGCAGATCAAATGTGATGCAACGATTCGTTTACGATTTTCAACCGAGCGCTATAAGACACTACCTTACAACGCTGAATCACCGTAAACCTATGCGACTCGTATGCGTTCACCTTTCTTCGAATAAGAAAATAGAAGGTATTGCGAGTCTTCTTCAATTTTTTTTTACAACGATATACGCACCGTTGCGTGTGCATTGCATTAAAATTTCGTTTCGTCAGTCGATCGTATCTGAACTGATACGATTATGTGCCTTGAATATTTTTCGTCGAGGCGCCCTGCTTGGCAAGTGACATCGTGATACGGTTCCCTGTCGCTCGATCGAACGTGCAAGTAAGTATTTACTTGCACTGGCATAAGGTGGGTTGCGCGTGTACAAACGCAATTCGCAGCGCAAGATTAAATTATTTATAACTTGGAAAAGAAGCCTCGTCGTTTTTACGCATCAACTTTCATCCACAACGGAATCGATCCTGTAATCAGCGTTCAACGTTTTTATAAACGTTCTGTATACTATTGGCGATTCGTATTCATTCTTAGGAAGCGAAACGACCGAGGAAATACGGATCGGAAGAAACGCAGAATTACAGAGTTTGTACATGTTTCCTATGCGAAGAACACAACGCGAAGCCTGCATATACACATACGCGTGTCTCTATGTAACGGAGATTGTCATCCGCGATAATGGGTATAAACTTTTCTCTATACTCGACGACCGTAATCAGCGATCGATCATAGATCAAACGTCGATCTATTATCAGTATCGTAAAATTGTAAGAAAGAATTCTAAGAGGACCGATACAATTTCTCATTTTCACGATGACCGACACGACTGTTCTTTTATCATTTTAAAAATGTAATATCGTTTATACAGCATATCCGATGACTCACGAATATTCGTGACGATTGTCATATTTTTTTGTGAGATTTTAGTCGCAGGTGCTCACTGATCGACATTTTGACCAACTAAAGTGGAACATTTATCAACGAAGCGTTAAAGACTCGACAGAGAGAGAAACGGATGCGGTTTGTCTGTAGTGATGAAGAAGAGGTGCCGGAGTAGATGGAACCTCTTCGATACGTTCCAAGTCGTTCGCTGCGCCCGCGCTGTTTTGTTTGTACAGTCTTGTTGGTGCCGTATTCGTGTTTTGTTGCTGTTGCTGATAATGATGGTGTTGAAGCTGCGGCTGATAATTGGCCGGTTCGGTAAAACCAAGGCAGGCGGTTTCATCGGGCCGATCCAGACTGAACTGCCTCTTCAAGAAACGACAACCTGTACTTCTTCCTAAGGGAATCGAATGGATGGTCAGTTGGATTGATAATTTCAGATCAAATAGAGAAAGCTGAGAAATATCAAGACTTGCCATAATGTTCGTTCGGAGACAGACATCTGTAATGATTGTATGGCGTGCTCAAGTCGTTCTCATCGATATAACCAGCTATTCTTCGATGTCTTGGCGGTCCCGGTCTATAAGGGACCGTAGCCGAGCTTGAAATCGACGTAAGGGAAGTGGTAGATGCGCCAAGAACGGCTGTTTCCGTACAAAATATAGCAGATGTTCCTAGAGCCGCTTGAGTATCGCTGGTAGTTTTGACGACGGTAGCTGGATTCGCGTCGTCGTTCTCTTTTTCGTCCGGTTTTGTCTTCGACGGTAAAACTGGCGCTGGTTTCGAGGAAGAACTTGAATCCTGAACTTGTTTATCGTGCACAGACACTGCAACTTTACACGTCTCTGCATTTTTATCGATATTTCTGGCTGTATCGACATCGTCGACGTTTACGTTGCGACATTCGTTATGGTTTTTGCGTTCGTCCTCCTCCTTTGTATCTTCGCAAGACAAAGCCATGGATATAGGCGTGCCGTCTGCCGATACGATGCTTTCTTCGTTCATCGAGCTCTCAAATATTAGACTCTCGTTCAGCCTTTGGCGTGGGAAATTGAAAATCATCAAATATCAAATTAGTCGTTAATTGGATTCTTATTTAGAGGGTGGAGGAAGGATCGCTTGTCCGTTATACTATCCGTATTCGAGGATACGTGCGCGTTTGTCATTAAACATCGATATTTTACATAGAAATCATTTTATCATACGTATATGTATGTTCGCGCATGTATCCACGCGATCGTTCCATTTGCACGTGTACCGTGTACGTGCGTAAAACGCAATTGATCGTTTCTTACGGTTGCATTATCGTATTTACCGATTTTTCACTTACCCATGGTTTTCCCTGAAGATGGCGGCAGAATGGCAACAGATAAAAGCATTAAAAATCTGAAAAGCAAACGGCTCCAATGAAGATCTACCAAATCAAAGTATACGATGCAGATGCAATGAACGTTAGCACACACTTAACGACGTTGAACATTCGAAGGAGAAAAGAAGGAGAAGAGAAAAGAAGGACAATCGACATTCGACCGTATCTTCTAATTCGTCGTACGTATAGTTTTGGATGCGACGATGTTCGATGAACGAGACGATCGAATCGATAGCGAAAAATGAAAGGGAAAGGCAAAGAGAAGACAGGGTAGTCAGATCGACTTATAGAGATCGGATCGATAGAATTATCTAGAAAGAAGTAAATGAGGTAAATAGGTAGGGAAACGAACGAAATATTTTCTTTTTCTACATTATGGACATAAATATATGCACGTACGTTGTATAGAAGTGGCTTTCAACAAAAGAAATAAAAGAACTGAACGAGTATAAAGGCTTACCCGAGCGTGGGTGGTTTTGGAAGTTCCTTATCGAAGCCTTGTTTCCCTAGTAACCAATAAGTAGGCATTTTTCCCTTGCCTTTAACTTCTGTCCGTCCACGGTATTCGATCTGATATCCACCCGCCTGAATCAGTCGATCTCTTGTCACTTGGCTGAGGTGGATACGCCATGGTGCACCGGTAGACTCCATCCTCGATGCGGTATTAACGGTATCACCGAAAAGGCAGTATCTTGGCATAGTCAGGCCAATAACACCGGCGCAACAGGGACCTACGTTTACGTAATCGAGATACGCCGTTAACGCAAAACGTACATATACGTATTAACGCAATAGGACGACGTATTCTATAACGTAGATGATACGACACTTAACCGGTATGAAGGCCAATTCGAAGTCTCAGTTGCGTATTTGGCAGATGTTTCAACTTGAATTTTCCGCTTTGGTGCAGTAAATCGAGGGCCATGGTAGCTATTTGAGAAGCATGGTCTGGTATTCTTACCGGACAGCCACCTACGACCATGTAAGCGTCTCCTATAGTTTCCACCTGTAACGGCGAAGAAAGAGAATGATTTTCTTTTCCATTGAACACGATCACAGATACGATCACGTATCGATATTCTCCGCGGAGATTTCTTATCATCGAATAAAAATCGATCACGCTTTTTCACTTATCGACCATGTACTGTGTCTATTGCGTCCTTGCATTCCATCACCTTATATACGGTATATGCGTTGATCGTGGCATCGAAGCAGGTATACAAGTCGTTCAAAAGATCGACTACTTGGAACGGGGTCGAGTGTGCAGAGATGGTCGTGAAGCCAACAATGTCCGAGAAATAGATTGTTACTTCACGGAATTCTTCAGGATCAACGGGCATGCCCAGCTTCAATTTCTCAGCAACAGAGCTAAAAGGTCATTGCGTGTTTGATACGCCGCCAATCTTAAAATATCAATAGGTAAATATAGGTACATCTATACGCCTATTGTTCGATTCTGTACCAAAGGAAGAAAGGTAGGGGGAAGAGAGAGAGAGAGAGAGAGAGAGAGAGAGAAGTAGGGTGGGTGGAAGCGAGGTGACGTGCGATGAAACACAAAAGATATCTCTATTTACCTGGGTAACATTCGATTCAATAGCTGTTCCGTTTTCTTCTTTTCCATGTCGAGTTGTTCGGTGCGCTCGCGTATTAGCTCTTCCAGATTGTTCGAATACTTTTCCAACATTTGAAACATCGTATCGACGATATTGACTTTTCTACAGATACAGATTAACTAGATGTGTGAAACGAACAACGATCTACAGTAGCGCTAAGAACGGCTAGGTATACAGAAACATAATAACCATTTACCTTCCATGATTAAGCTTCTTGAAGAGATCGTGAACATCGTTAAAATCGGGTCTCATGTCCGCTGCTTCTGCCCAACATTGACGCATGATATTTATCGCCTCCGGTGGTGCGGCACCTTTGCTTACGGACGGCCGAATCAGTGGCGGTGGTTTCATCACTTTCTCGATGATATCTGCATATAGGAAGGTATATATAAATTTCTATGGAGAAACTTGCACGGTCGGTACAAAGGATTTTCATTTCGTTAGTTACCTTCCGGGGACAAAGCGAGCATGCAAAATGGTTCTCCGCGGACTACCACTTCCTGCATAATAATACCAAAACTGTAAACATCTCCGGCTTGCGTTCCCTTCTTTCGAAGATTTGGTTGCCTTAATAGTTCGGGTGCCGTCCACAAAAGATCTAAACGCGAACGCGTTAGGAAAAACGTTATTCCGTCGTTCGAAATTTGCATTTCTTTTGTATAAAAAAACTAACGGGAATCGTCATACCCCTAGCGGTTTTTGCCGGAGGAACGATATTTTGTGCTTCGTGAAAAACAGGCAGTCCATAATCGGTTACCTTGAGAACCCAGCGAGCATCGATGACGCAATTTCGCGAAGTAAGATAACCGTGTACACGCACTGGTGTACCATGAAGATATCTCATGCCCTTTAAACAGAAATCAATAAATTTCAATTAAAAATCAATTTTTTCGTTACGTCATCAAGATAACGAAGCCTTGTATATTCTTATGACAAACGATTAGCGAAATAAATGTACGCGGAATATCGCCGTTACATCGTGCATCGTACATTATAAAGCGTTTCATCGTCGTACAATACTTCGCTATTCGAAAGTCCGCGTTTTAATTTTCGAGGAAACAGTTTCTTAATTATCTTACTAAATAGATCCTAATTCTAAGAAAGTAGCAAAATGAAAGATTTATTGTTATAATACTTTGTAAATGTGAATTTAAAAACCGTAACTATGCATTGTATGAAGGTTTCTTCAAGCGTTTAATAACGTGCTGATCTTGGAAGCATGTTGAGCGAACAGGGCGCCGTACGCAATGTACGCGATTAAAAAATTGCAAATGATTCTTTTATTTACCCGCACAAGATCGGTGAGGAACGACAATCTGAAGGACCAATCGAGCTTGATCTCGTCCTGCACCAGTACGTCTTCCAACGATCCTCTTGAACAATATTCGTAAACAAGGCACGGTCTTGTCGGTTCGTTCAAACATCCTATCAGAGGATTGAGATTCTCATGACGCAGACCATGAATCTACGATCGATAATAGAGAAAAAACGCGATTGTCAAACGCTTGTTATCTCATCTCGATGTTAATAGTCGGCGATATCGTCGAATGGCAGAATATTCTTACCATGGCCAATACATCCATAGTTTTGCTTTTCAGTTCAAACGTACCCTGAGTTGGTAGTTCTTTCAGTTGCACAAAGTCACCCTGCCATGAACGCGACATAACAGAAAATTGTATATTGCTTGCATGGTCCCGGACGGACAATTACAGGTATCTCTATCCATACGAATACGTATTCATTCGTTAATTTCATACGCGTATACTCACGTTGTATCTTGCACGAGGATCCTTCAAGAAATTATGACGCGTCAGATTTCCTGTGCTAGTTCGTAAACATGGTTTCAGGGAAGATACGCTACCTAGTTGAAGTAGATCTGGCTTTTCTACTTCGGGTCCACCAAACTCTTGCAGTTGTTGCAACCAACAGCATAACATTCTCTCGATACCCTCGTCCACCTACACACCTTGCCGTCAACTTTGTTCCTCGTGGGAAATTTTATATACATGAAATTCGCATTGCAGATTATCGACTTACCCTTCTGGAATCTACTTGAGGCACTTGAGGAAATACGAAATCCGACGTGGTTAAAATGATCTTGTACGTACCCTTGGACATTCTCTTCTTAAGCAACTTCTTTCTGAGTTTCAAAGGATATTTCGATTACCACATTGATGACATTTACACAAGATAAGTCGTGGTTACTCGGAAAATACCAAGGGAAATAGTACTTTAGATGTATATTATAGATCGATTCGTTACCTAATCAAGATTGCGACCGATATTGCGAACACAGTTAGTAAGAGCGACCCCAGGATGATGGTCACGATATGTGCGATACGCAATGCTGATTCGTCGGAAGTATTCTCTGTAAAAGTGGATATTTTAGAAAATTCATAGAAAAATTTCACCTAATCCGTGATCCAATTATCTTGGATATGGATACTTAGATTTAACGAAATTTAACGATACGTTGAGCCAACGTTTCCCGACAAATTCTAATTTTACACGCCGCTTTATGAACATCTCTTTTAATTTCAACGAAGGAACGTAGATACGAAGATAATATCAGTCGATTTGTTTTTTCTTACTTTCTTACCTGTACAATCGATAAAGGGAATCCCGTTGACATCGATGTTGCATCTCGGAAGATCAGTGTCGTTCATATTACGAAATGCCACCGCATTCGTCGATAACTTTCGAACAAACAATTTTTCACGTCCTTCCACGGTGATCATTATAGGTTTCCAGGCGTCAACACGCCAGTCCAGCATAACGTACGTGTAGATCTTGTTATTGAATGCATTTATACTAGAATTGTCGTTCATTAAGATATTAAGAGTTTCGTTCAAACGGTCCATCAACGTCGGTACCATATATCGTTCTACGCCCTCGAATACTTTTTCTACGTCATATCTGTAGAAGAACGCATACGCTTCCGGTTTATCATCCATCTTCAACAGGTTGTTATACATGTACACGCGTTATATAAATTACATAAGTAGAAGGTGGCAACAGTTTGAATAAAAGTTGACCGTACCTGTAATCGAGGGGTGTTATCGTGATCAATCTTTCTAGAAAAGTTGAGCTCAAGTTTCTTGGCGGGTGGAATCGGTTACTTGTTTTTGATTTATTCCATGGTCGTTGTCTGGTTTCTTGCTCTTCCGCTTCCTCCAACGTGTCTGCTACCGCTACGCTGTCATCGTAGTCGTCGAATGTCGTTTCATAGGACACGTTCAAGGCAGAGTCAGAGAGATTCAAGGGTGTTAGAGTCGCCAGCGAAACGTTGGACGTTGCTGAATCGAAATAAGAAATCGAAGTGTTTCCGGCTGGTAGAAAGAGGTCATCGTCTTCCGTATGAACAATCACGGTCATAGAGTCCCACATGGAATTAGAGGTTTGCTGTACGTTATCTATCTCGGAGAGGACACGAGTTATTAATCCGTCTTCGTCGGATGTGGGTAGACATAACACCGTAACTGCGTGCAATCGAAAATGAAATCGTGAATCGCATTTGAATCGCATTAACACGTTACGGTGTACACACGGATAGCGATATATGTATGTATAAGCATTTAAAAAAGCGTTTTAAAAGGCGTCGAGGTAAGTTGGACGAACCAACAAAAGCCAAAGCAATTCGATCGAAAGTTGAAACGTACGAAAGAAAAGAGTACAAAAGTGATGCTCACCTCTGCGAGAAACCTTGTAAACGGTGCGAAGAATTTTTCGAATTTGTTCGAAAGAAGCTCGCCGTGGTAATACCGCGCGTCGTCGTACTACAGCTCCGATACTTTGCAAAGAGTTCAACAATGCTCTTTCGAGACTCATCCATGGCTCGTGATCTGTAACATCGTGTACGTATATTTACACGCCCGTAATTTCATACTCGTCCGTAGGCGAGCTCGAGAAGAATATCATCTGCGGCGTTGTATAAACGCGCTACGATTTATCCAAAACGCTAACGCGATACACGCGATACGTATACGATACGAGATACGTTTCCGCAAACAAGATATACAGGCTAGTTCTTTCCCGAGTGTATCGCCTATATGCATCGTCCGCGTCGATCATCCTTCGATCTATCGAAAAGTATCAGCAGCGATCGAGATTCTCGGGATACCTTAAGTATCTGCCGAGAATCGTCGTGCGAACGATTTAACGATGAACTATTTCGAAGGAAAAACAGTTGAGTCGCAAGCCATCTGACTTCTTCCAGACTTTTCATTCTCGCGGTGAGTGGAATGCGATGCGATAAAGAAAATTTGATGTTGAACTTCAAGGTTAAGGTCGATCGCGCGGCTGCTTTTTTCGCAGATCTCCGTCGATTCGGAAGTGTAAAGTAACGCTACGACGATTATACGATATTACCGACGAAAGGAAAAACAGAAATGAAAATTTACCTGTTCCTATTATCGCTACGGTTTTCCATTGTAAGTGTATCAGCATCTCCGCGAGGGCTTTCGCTATCATAGGTAACGACGGCGACAGCCTAACGATCGATGAAACTTGCCTTTCCTCCGAGTCTTTCTGAAACGATTACCGTGATTGCGTACGTATATATCGGTCGGAACGTTTGTACGACGTACTTACGATTAGGTTCAAGTTACTTGCTTACGTGCATAGAACGTTGGGAACGAAAGAATCGGAACGAAGAGGGCGTATGTGCTACTGTTTGGTGTTTAATTCGCTTACCAAAGGACAAGTCCATGTGAACAACGGCATGTTCCAGAGATGCGCGAGTTTAACGGTAACTTCGCACATAGGTGAGTCGAGAGCGGCTACGAGAGCTTTTGCTCTTCTTTCACCAAGTACACGTAACAGAGCGTCGAGACCCCAAGTTTTCGTTTCGCACGACACTAGGGAGCAGAGAAAAAGGTTGGATCCCTTCGATTCCGTTACGATAGACACGGAAATGTAGCGGTGTATTACTTATGTATGCGTGACAAGGACGGATACAGCGTGACGAAGAATTTACGAATAGAAGGATGCTGCGTATTAGCGAGATACTCACGCGATAAGGGTATAACGGTGATCTGCACGTCGAAATTAAATCGATCGAAATAGTCTTGAATATCCGTGGCCATATCGCTGGTATTCGTCTCGCTGTTGCAATCTTCTCTTAAGAAGAGCATTACTTCCGCTTTGCTATCGTTGTAATTCTCGTCGATCGTATCCGACAAATAAGGAACGCATGGAACTTGTTCACCATTCAAAGAAAACAAACATCCGGGCAGGATCATGATCGAGATCCACGACCAAAGCCGGCGAAAAGAGTTCCCGGCCATGGGCCTGTAACCACCCTGTTTACCGTTTTCGCCCCGTAGCTTACTCGCTGCTCGCTTTTTTCCTCAGCAGCTAACCTATTGACCCGTATCTATTTGTCTCCGTATTCGCCTTCTTTTCGTATCTTCGCTGTGTACGGGATAAAACGATCGTTTAGATCCGGAAACCGAAAAATCTGGAGCCGCCCCACCAACGGATCGTACGACGTATCGTCAGCTACGTACCGTTATACTCTCTTATTATCGTAGCCCTACGTTTAACAGACTTTAACAAAGAGAGATCGAGACCGAAAGAGACAATTTTTCTTCTGTTCTTCTAATTTTCTTTTCTCGACTGGCCTCACGGTAAAATGCCAATGTCCTTTGAATTTCAACTGCAACAACCTCCTAATCGTATAAGCGACATTCTCTTTCACTTTTGCCCCTTTTTCCTCTTTCCATTTACTTTTTTCTTTTGTCGAAACGACGCGTTGGCGATGAAAACGCAAAATACATACATCGATCATTGGTACGGAATTCCTCCATTTCCTTCAAATTACACGGATAACTTTATTTATTCGTTTATTTATGGCGAATTATCGGAAAACGCGCGGAAATATCGGTATCGGTGTCTGCAGCGTCCACAGAATGTGGTAAGCGGCGACAACTAGAGCGTGCACGATCTTTTCGTAAAAAAAGGTGAATCCTTTAATCACGGTAGATCAATTTGCTGTAAACACATTTTCCGCTACATTTAATGCTCAACGACGTTGAAAATATTTGCAAACAATAGCCCACGGTTGCTGTCACTCGTTCCCTATAATTATCAATGTATAATAATCGCAGGGTTGCAGCAGCTTTGAAAGAGGAGCAATCCTGTTCCAATCCGTACCAATGATTTCGAGAAATCGAACGTCCAATTCTACCTGATAGAATATTTATATGTCGCACAGCCTGACGTATTATTTTCTCATCGACAAACGATAATCGCATTACAATATTCGAGTATCAACGATCGAATTAATTGGTATATTCGATCAAAGAGAATAACCGCGTTTCCATCCGAAGTGAAATTTATCGAAGAACGGAAAGCAGCAAGTTTAACGGAAAATTAGATTTTTTAACGAAATTAAAACGGCCGATAGATAAATCGTCGATATTTGAAAAGAGGAAGCATGTATCGATACGTTGATAGGCTCGGTTAAGTATACAAAGTGTATCGTTCGGAATTTCATCTTACCGTTTCTCTTTCCGCGACGAGGAACAACGGTGAAACAGTTCTCTTTTTTTCTGTTTGCGTATATACCAGAAGGGGATGCGCGAGTCTAGAAATATTTTAAAAATACGCATATCGCGAACAACCAGCAACGAAGTTACTTTATTATATTTCAAAATTCGGTTTGACTTTCTGTCGCGCACAGACGAATAAAACGCGTGTCTCAAATGTAATCTGTAATTCGTCCCGTCCGAGTAGAAATCTCAAACGTTTCAGACGGACCGAACGCCTCGGCGTCCGGTATTGAACTAAGTCGAGTTTCACCCTTCTACACATGCCCGAAGTGACGTTATCACGAGGTAACGAGAACGTTCCGTCCCGGGAAACGAATCCAGCTAGCGGACGCGCGAGCCCGCACCATTCCCAGTATCAGTCGCGCGCCCCGTACACGTTTCGATCCGTGTCATCGTTACGCGAAAGGCTAGCTAACCTTCCGAATTTGTCATGGAACACGAGTGAAACTGTCCTTGGCCCACGCGATATCTATCACAGTCGCTGTCATCCAAAATACACGTACACTACGCCTGAATCTTTTAGCTTCATGCTGTTGGAGATATTTAGGGTAATCGTGTCGAAGGAGAACGCTGCACGAATGCGTACGGTCAAACTGTAAAATTTGTTTTCTGAAATTGATCGACGAATCGACGGTCCAACAGAATCCATCGGTAATAGGATGCGAGAAGTCTGGAAAGACGCGAAATATGCAATATGAATATCGAATAAGATAATTACTTTATATTCTATTTCCTTACCAGTTAACTACTTTGCTTCGATTTTTCTTAATATCGCCAGTTTAATTTGATCGATTTGCTATCGCTTTGATCGTAAAAGCTCTTAGTAGTTTGACTAAAACACCTTGCGGCATTAAAATGAGGACGAAAATGGAGTTTCGCAGCTTTACCACTGAACGATAATTTATCTACAGCGATCGAATCATTAATTTATCTTCACGGTATTTCCAAATGTGATATAAAACTAATAAATTACTCATGTAGGGTGAGATCTTAAATGGCAGCTTAAAAATATGTACTTTAGCGAAAGAAACTTCTATTGAAACTTTCTATTGTTTTCCTTATCGACACCTATATTTACAAGCTGCGTACACATCACAACATCGTTTATTCTCATATTTATACGTATTAGTCAATTGTAAACTTTCCCCTATTTATAATAATTATTTTGTTTCTTTAGCATTTTAAACCATTATTTAATAATTTACTGTCTGCTTCTATAGATCAAATGCGTTTTCAAGAGGCCATCTTTGAGATTTTCAACTTTCAAATGCATATTCAAGACGTAAATCTGATCAAAATTCTGGACCGATTTTATAATCGATGTAATTTTGTTGGTAGTGGTACTTATTCTCATAACTGGAATTTCACATCGCTTCTCCGAATTTTTGAGAACTGTTAAATTTAGTGTCATTTTAATTATTTTGCAATTTCATTTTTTAGTTTGTGTGCTTTTTAGTAGTTTTTCTATAAACAAAACGTAAAAAGCAATTTATTTCCAATATTTAGTGAAACTTCCAAGCATTTTGTATATTTTCTTTATACTTACCCTCTGCTGGTACGAGTGCACATTTTCCATTCCGCCCCGAATACGCTTATTTCTTAGCATCTGAGAAGAAATGTGCATATAGTCCAGCCTTTGGTCGCTAGGGGACCTTCGTTTTATTGTGCATTTTGTGGCTGACATTTTTAACACTGCATCGGCGATTTCCATACCCCCCTTTTGGGAAAAATTCAATCCTAATCCTTCCAAACGCTTTTTGATGGGTTATGTTTGGATTTTTCGACTTCTAAATTCTGCTGTGTTGCGTTTGGAATTTTTGGCCTCCAGACGAGAGAACTCGAATCCTAATCCTTGGAAACGCACGTGAGAACTGAATAATCCAAACCTGACAAACATTAAACCATTCGTACGTTTTCATCATAGATAGAAGTACCAGTAAACTGATACTAGTTCCGTATTTTAAAAAATGATGATACAACGATTACTATCTCTTATACAATTGATTACAAATATAGATTATAGGATATTATCTATCACATACATATCCATATATTATTTGTTTTCACAAATAAGATATTCGCTTTGTTTATAACATCATCGCTCAATACCAAAGTTTTTGTACATTTCTTACAGTGAAGTTTTGAACGTAATACGAAAATATTTAAATTTCTGTACCTTCCCTCTGTTTAGTATTAATCGATAGTAGACACAACGTTTTTAATTCTTTGCTTTTTCTTTAAACAAATAATTTAGGGGAAACATATCTTCGACAACGTATGATCTACTTATTTCGATTATTTTCCTTAAATGGAGTATTGTAAACACTATCGCATATTGTCTGTAAAGTATTTGATTAAATTTCCCCATGATAGGCGTGCATTTCTATCATAGATTGTCCCTTTTGGCCATATTGAAACACTTCCGATCCACGTATATTCGTTTCCCTATATATATTCGATGCATATTCCGATACCAGTATTAAAATCACTATCACAAGTACTAATCATTTTACTAATACATTATAAAAACCGAAAATTTATGTATTGTGATAATTATTCGTAGCACTACTATTGACGTATTACGTATAAAGCCAGTTTTTATCAAGTATCTATTACTATAAGTTAAATGTATTGCGAAGGAAAACAAAAACAATTACTTCGAAATCGTGAATATTTATATTTGTAGTAAATTAGTCTTACACAAGTAGGATAAAAGCTCTTGGACTTAAGCTTTTAGATTTTAACTTAAGATGTAAATAAGCAATGTAGTGCAATGTCCGTATGAAAAAGCATTCACATAGATTTTTTTAAGATCGAAAGCCCTCATTCATTCTCACTCTTCTCATTATGGTAACAAATTGCAGCCTCGTAACAAACAAATTGTTCCTAGTTGACTTTGTTCGTGCAACAACGCATGAAGTTTCACGTGGAAAACAAAGCTCCATCAGCAGTATATATTATTGATTTTTTGTGTTTTTTATAAAAGCTGTGATGGAGCTTAATGCTTGTATACATGCAATAGACACATTTATAAGTACATTTATAAGTATACAGTCATATATGTGACAAATAGCATTTATAACCCACCCTTTGAAATCCAGGTATAATTAAAAAACTTCACTTCCAAATTGGAGTTACTTCCTTTTATATTTTTTGAAATAAATTTAGATATATCTTTATCAGAAATCTCATTAAATAAGTACAATCGAATTTGATTAGGCAGTGTTGTGAAGAGTTTAATTATACTATTATGCTTTTTTAAATTATGCTCTAAATCTATCCACAGATCTATTTTGAGTGGCACGAGCTGATATATAGTATATTATGCGCTGTTAAAATAAATAATATAAGATTAGCAGCACCGATTAGAATTCCTTTCCACCCTTCGATCAACCGTTACTCTATCAGGAGCATCTTGTGGTTCCTTTCCATGTGTTTTCTCCAATATTGCTTCGGTTAATTCATTAAATGCACGGTCGATATTAATATCTGCTTTTGCAGATGTTTCCATAAATCTGATTCCATGCTCTCGCGCTATCTAAAGGAGGATATTAATTTATTAGTTTGTGACATTTTTGTAACTTACGTACAATTTAAATTATAGCTGCTTTACCGCTTCCCCTCTTCCTGTGCTAACAACACGTTTGTCTTCCATATCGCTTTTGTTCCCCAGTATCATCTTCTCCACATCTTCATTCGCATGCTAAAATTAATTAAAAAGAAAAAATAAATAACGATTGTAAATGACTATATTTATGTATAGACAAAAAAGTTCGCAATCATACTTACTTCATCTATATTTCTCAGCCATTTAACAATATTTTCAAATGTCTTTTCATTAGTAATGTCATAAACAAGCATAATACCCATTGCACCTCTGTAATATGATGTAGTAATGGTATGAAATCTTTCTTGACCGGCTGTATCCCTGTAAATATACAGGTTAAGGACTGTTTAGATTAATTTAATATTTTACAACTTACCATATCTGTAACTTGATTTTCTTTCCTCTTAATTCCACTGTCTTGATCTTAAAATCGATACCTAAGTGACAGAAAGCATATTATTCATATATCTAACATACTCCACAGTATAATAGCATTTATTTACATAAAACAATCAACTTTGATGACAATGTTGTCAAAATATTAATTCAGAAACGCGAATTTCTCTATGCACTTAATGTAATAAGACAATCACACTTCAATATTCAATTATTTATTGTTCATTAACTTCAGTTTACAATGATTATTATTTTAGTAGCATAACCTACTATACCGAAAAAAAATTCACAATAATGGATAATTTGATCGAGGAAATCCACGAATGATAATTATTTGGACAACTTTCCTTACCTATCGTAGAAATAAATGTCGTTGAAAATGCATCATCCGAAAATCTAAACAATATACAAGTTTTGCCAACTCCGGAATCACCGATCAGCAGCAACTTGAACAACAGATCGTACGTCTTTTTTGCCATTTCACTGTTGCTTCTTGTTAACGAGGCGCCGAAGAAAACAAAAAAGATTCGAACCTGTGGAGCACGATTAATAGTTTTGTAGACGATGTTTCGAACATCGAACGCTATGAACGATTATAGGTTTCAAGGTCGGACGAGGGCGCGTCTCAACGTACAACGGTGTCTTGTTAACGACGGAAAAACCGGTCACAGGGGCTGACTATTAAAAGACAGTACGACGTCACACAACAGACCAGCACGCAGAAGCATCGGGGTAACTTTGCACTTTGCTTTCAGTCACAAGCCTGAACAGAACTTACTGATTTATTAATCGACCAACAATCCGTAATATGTACAACTGTATCTTTATAGTAATTAGCGGTAATCGCGAAACTCTGCCGGGTTCAATTGCGAATATTTCATCTACCACGGGAGGTCACCACCACTGCAAGAATAATTTTAAATCACCTGGATACTAACGGGACACATACGCACAAAGTTATTACTAGACTGCGGATGTTTATGTAAATTCACGTTTCTCTGAACGCAATCAGAGAAGTGGAACTTAGAAATTTATTTCGATTTCTAAATATCATTCTTTTTTCTAAATATACTGGCTTACTTTGGATAGTTTGTATATTTTCACATATCATAAATATTCTGTGCGTTTTTCACAGTTTCTATTTTTATATAAATATCTGCAGTTTAGTTATTACTTTTTTTATCGATTTCACATTAACGCTTATACATCTGTACTTTGTTCGTTTCGTATCGATGCGCATCATACATTATGAATATTTTGCGATGCGATATAATTTTTTATCTAATGAACATGTTTTACAGTTACTTTTAAGCGATTTTTGCTTGAAAAATCGATGAATATTGTTAATGATTAAGATATTTTATCGCATGGTTTTCAACATTTGGATCAGGCGGGAAAATATGTTGATGAATGCTGTATATGAAGGGTAGTAATGGGTTCAACAGGACCAATATTACTATATACATACATACAAGAGTTTCTATCTCTTTGTCAAACGTTATTCAAAATTCATACAAAACTTCATAAATACCACTTTAATTAATTAATGAATTAGAAATATAATTATAAATTTTAAAGACTATTGTATTAAATTATTTAAGAAGGATATGTACATATATAAATACTCATATTTAAATACCTATTACTGGGTAATAAGTATAGAAAAATTGCTTCGGAACATGAGCGATAGGTGGCAATGAAAAATATCTACGATTTCATTATCGTTACCTGTCTTTGTAGTTTGTAGTTTCTGTCAGTACAGATTCAGATGCATGAGGAAGAGAAGCTTGGTAAAACGTATTGTAACAATACGTAATTTTTCTTCTACGTGATCAAGAATATGGCAGCTAAAATGCAACACTTTGATCCACCAAGTTCAGCGAGTTCTGAAAGGTAAACCACAGTATTTTACCATCTGTTTCGTCTGTCCAGTCGAATATGCATTGAATTTACTGTGCTTTAGCGACGATACTGAAGTGTGTTTCGACGAGAAGGAAATTTTATTTGCTGACGAGTTGTGCGAGGATGCTGAGCGTTGCAGACGTTCTGACATTGGGACACCTACTCCACAATCTCCAAGACCACCTTCCACGGGTGAGATTTCATACACTTTCTCCTCAATGTATCACTTCTTGGAGTATTCTTACATCTTACTTATTTCTTGAAGTAAATAAGCGATGTACCAATTATTTACAGAATCATTGATATGGAGTACTTGCGTTTGGCAAACAGGATGTACATGGTTTACTGAAGTAGAATCTTTTTGTCATTTGAAGAAAACAGTTAAAGCCTTCAAAAGTACCTTTATCCTTTATCCCTTATCCTATATAATAGTCGAAAGGACTTCTTTCTTTGATTTTTATTTACTTTTATGTATTTTTTTGGAAATGTAATTAATAATACGATGCAACCTCGCGTAATTTCTCAAATGAATTAATAGAAACTATTTGTGTTTATATGACAGGTTCTCAGAGATCACCAAGATCAAGAAGACAACGTACTACTAGTCTATCTCAGTCTAGCAAAAAAACTTCTGCAGAGTCTATCCTTAGAAGTAAAACAAGAACAATATACACAGCTGGTAGACCACCATGGTACAATTCAGCTGGTCAGCAAGTAGAACCTTTTGTAATTGGTTAGTAATAGAAACATAAAATATATTTATTACTTTAAAGGGAAAGAATGTACAATGTTATTAATAGTTTTGTTTTAGGTATTTGTGGAGGCAGTGCGTCTGGAAAAACCACAGTTGCAACAAAAATTATAGAATCTCTAGATGTACCTTGGGTAACACTTCTTAGCATGGATTCATTTTACAAAGTATGAGAAAGTTATAAATATTATTGCATAAAGAAGAATGCAAATAGTATATCCAATTTTTCTTATAGGTTTTAAATGAAAAACAACACGACATGGCTGCGCGGAACGAGTACAATTTCGATCATCCCGACGCGTTCGATTTTGAGTTACTTAAAACAACGCTACAGCGTTTAAAGGAAGGTAGAATGGTGGAGGTTCCTATCTATAATTTTGTAACACATCGCAGAGAAACTAGAACTGTATGTAAATATTGATAAGTGTATAAATGTTAAACATACTTTGTACATATAGTGTTTGCTTTTTATTTTAAAGAAAACAATGTATGGTGCCAATGTGATTATATTTGAGGGAATATTGACGTTCTACAATGTCGACGTTTTGAAGGTAAGTCAATGTATTGTCAGGAAAACAGAATGAGTGGGTTTGAATAACAGTAGTAAGGTACGAAAGTAAAAATCAAATTACCACTGATCTCCTTCATTCGATTGGTCAAGATGTGCGACATGAAGGTGTTTGTTGATACTGATGCTGATGTGAGGCTTGCTCGAAGATTACGTAGAGATATATCGCAAAGAGGGAGGGACTTGGAGGGTGTGCTAAAGCAATATAGCACTATGGTACAACCCGCTTTTTATTATTATATAGCTCCATTCATGGTTCACGCGGATATTATCGTACCTCGTGGCGGAGATAACGAAGTCGCGATAGAACTCATTGTACAGCACGTACATACTCAGCTTCAACTGGTAAAATTATCGGTTTCGTAAATCTTGCTCTCTCTTATTATGTTTACTTTAGTTCATTTCTTGTTCTAGAGGGGTTTCAAACTCAGAGAAAAATTAGCTCATTCTTATATTGGTCAGCCATTGCCATCTTCTCTCTACCTGCTTCCAGATACACCACAGATAAAGGGTCTCCACACATTTATAAGAAACAAAGAAACATACAGAGATGAATTTATATTTTATTCCAAACGTCTAATACGTTTGGTTATTGAATACGCGTTATCTCTTCTACCCTTCGAGGTAAATTTCAATACACAACGCTAGTGAGATGTGAGCAACGTGACTTTTAATAGCCATTTACAAACACGTGTTTACAGGATGTAAGAGTAGAAACACCACAAGGAGTATTATATCACGGAAAACGCGCAGCTACGGATAAGATATGCGGTGTTTCCATTTTGCGTGCCGGTGAAACTATGGAACAAGCTGTTAGGGACGTATGCAAAGATATTAGAATAGGAAAGATACTTATACAAACCAACCAACAGACTGGAGAACCAGAGGTAAATGATGTAATTTACTTTTCTAATTTGCCACGATCATTTAAATATTGACATAAAAATTATCAATATTTTCTTCAGCTTTATTACCTTCGATTACCAAAAGATATTAAAGACTACAAAGTGATATTAATGGATGCAACAGTAGCAACGGGTGCAGCAGCTATTATGGCTATCAGAGTTTTATTGGATCATGATGTTGCTGAGGAGAACGTGTTACTCGTATCTCTACTTATGGCAGAATCAGGAGTACACTCGATAGCTTACGCATTTCCACGCGTAAAAATCGTGACGTCCGCCTTAGATCCTGTGATAAATGAGAAGTTCTACGTATTGCCTGGTATCGGTAACTTTGGAGACCGATACTTTGGAACCGAGCCATCAACCATCGAAGATTAATACAACTTAAGATCTTATACTTCAATTTTCGAAGCTATTTAATCTGTTATAATGGAAGTACAGTAATCTCATATATCTTTAATAAAATTTGTGTTACGCTGGGGAATCGTTTATATTCATTCTATCTACAATACACAAATTTCAACACCAATCTATTTAACTGCGCGGTTAAAGAGACGTTGTATCGATGTTAGAGCCAACGACGCCTTCTTCCACAGTGGTGCGCGCGCTATGTAATTGTTTGTAATCTCCTCTTGCACTTGTCCAATGGGAACGGTGCCAAGAATCCAAATGGCCAGAGCTGACGTTTCCCGATTGTCCCAAAAGATACGTGATCATACGATCGAGTGCGGCCAAATCTTCACTTGTATTGCCAGAATTACCCAAACCTTCTGGTGGATTAAAGCCACTGGGCGGTGCCTCTGGCTTCTGTTCAATATTTCTAATTTTACGTATTTCATTGCTAGCGGGAAGTTCAAGTTTTGGTGTAAACTGCGTAAGCGGTAGATAGCTTTTAAATTTACGTATGCATAAGGTATCGCTATAAATTACGAGATATCTAATATTTTAATTCTGGACAGTGTTGACCATAACTCGATCTCTGCACCTTGCGGAATGTTTTGTGCTCAATCCATCGTAAAAGCTGGTAATATTTCTTTTTTTTTAATTTTGCGTTAAATACCATAAAACATTAAATATAAAACATATCATGTTTTTATGTCAATGAAAGGATTTTAGAAACTTTTAATTTTCTTCTTAGTTACCTTGATTTTCTTCTTATTTCTACTCAACTAGCAACAGCAAAACATTTTATAACAGAAACATTATAGTTACCTCGGGTCCAGGGAGCTGTTATCTCGCGAGATGTTCTTATTACGGACCAAGCGGATATCGTGTTCCCAAAAGCGACGTAGTTCTGGCGTCGATGTGTATGGCGCGGCTACTTCCTTAATCTAACCGGAAACCACAAATCTATTTTTAGAAGAAATATTCTACGCCTTTTTTACCATTTAATTAAACAATGCTGAATGTGTTTTTATTAAATAAAAGCATGACCAAAATTTTGCATTTTCCACGTGTTACGTCCGGTGACACTATATGTAACCCAGAATGCATCCCTCGAGGCGGCCATTACCTGTGCAAATATAATTAGTCGGACCGCAATAATCCTAAGGAACTGTAATAAAACTAAGCATTTGTATTTTACCATTAGATCCCTTAATCGTTATAAAATATATTCAAGTCGAGACGTTCCTTATGGTTATTGCTCCATCAGATAAAAATCAGAAGGTCGGGTTTGTCCCATGTTCAACGGTCATTTCCACCCGCGAGTGACCGGTGGTGGGGCGACCAACACCCAGCAATAGTTTTCCTCTGCGACAGGATCGTCACCGAACTTCACTGGTTTACCATCGTCAGATCAGTCAACATCTCTGGATTGGTTCATCATCTTCAGATCAGTCAACATCTCTTCACTGTCTATATCTACTTTAGATCATTCATTTGGTTAACTTATATCTGTCGGAGATGAAAGGACACCGGAGCCTTCCCTCTGGAACTTTGGGAAAATTCGTAAAATTGTAAGTAAAGCTTACAGTTGTAATTAAACAATTTGCCGTCATTCTGCCCAATGGTACTTGTTTGCGATTTGTGATAATAAACTTGGGCTCAAGGCGACCATCAGCCGCCGAACGTAGCCGCGGTCAACGGCCGCCGAACGTAGCCGCGGTCAACGGGATGGGCGCTTCATCTAACAAAGGTATGAAGCGATAGTATGACCCTCGTTAAAAGAAATATCCATAGAGATACCTGACAGTAAAACATTCCAACGGTTCCTTCGGACAATGAATACCAGATGTTGAGGCACCTACACGGCACAAGTGTAGTTAACCTATATAACCTATATAGTACCCGCTATAAAACCTGGGGTTTTTGCTAATTAAGGTTATTCAAACGGACAGGTAGCCTTTGTCCCAAATTGACCAATTGATAGCAACGTCAATTTCTTTTACTTTTGGAACGAGGGCTATACTCGACGAATCCGATGATCTCGTGTCCTTAGACACACCCCATCATAGTTTTCCTCGGTGGCATCATCGGGACGAAAATTCATTCTTCCTTGCGATCTTCTCGACGAAGAGAGTGGATTCGTTATCGAACCTAAGACCAACGTCACTAGTATCGTCAGTGCCCAGCACCGCGGTTGATTGTCAAATCGGTAATATCCATACTCGTATTACCAGGCCGTACCTTCGTTATAACACAGCGATGGTCAATTCCAATGAAGATCTAGAAAAAGGCCCATAACCCTATTCTCCGACATATCTATACGCACCGAACGAACGTGTCTACGTCTACAAGTTGTTGGAATAAAGTGTAAATTGTAACCTGTTAACTCAGGTTATAATCGATTCAACCACCTCTATTATCCTAAACGAATTAGGGGATCGATCGTTTCGTGGCATCGATTGTATAATCGTAACGGGAATTTACGACTTCCGTTGACGCGCTTCCACGCGATCGCGTCTCTCCGCAAACGGTCGAACACCACGAGCAAAAGCAATGGTTTTACGAATTTCCGAATTTTAAAACTGATAATTCTTACAAAATTAGAATAACGAAAAAGAGCACCGAATCACGTGGAAATTTTAAGAAACAATGCATAATTAAGATATTATTTGATAAACTTGGTTAGTACATCGTGTCCTTTTTATAAAGATATCAGGACCAATATGTTTCTATTATTAATAATTAATAGAAACAAATTTTTCTTAATTCCTTCAAAATTTTCTTTCAGCGAATTAATCAGCAGATCTACTCTACAGATGTCACTCTAGCGTCATTATATTTGCTTACGTAATCACGTGACAATGACATCGTGATATGAGGAATTATTGGGAAAATGACATCACGTGCGAGAGGCGATTTCTCGTGTTTTATCTTTGAGAAATCACCTGTTTCGCGACCTTGCTCACCTTCAACGCGACGATGGCCGTGATAAAGATGCACATGACGTTAACAAAGGTCAAGCACGCGCCGATTATTCCGTTGCAGACGAATTCAACCGGCAGGTAATCGGTGTACACATAAACGTACGAGGTGTTGTAGTCTGTGTACGATTCTCCTTTCATGTGCGGCATTTTAATCGGTCGATAGATTAGCCGTATACATCCGGGAGCCCAGAATAAACCCTGCGGGAATAAATTTCATCGATTGCCACGGTCAGATTAACTGCCATTCATTAATCACTGCTGATGGAATGAGAACGCCGCACGACTGCCGATACCTCTTTTCGTATCTATCTTCCCTCGCGAATTATTCCGTCTGCCCGTGTCGATAGCTGGCCAATTTCAATGTCTCTTTCGCGGATATAGAGATATATGTATTTCGATTTACGGGATCGTGAATAAATAAGCGGAAAAAACACGTGAATTCTCGACTCGATGGTTAAGAAGCTTTTTAAATAATTTATAGAAAATCTGGTGAAATACGAGTCAATGAATCTCTTTTATAGGCGAGAAATTTTTAATTTATTATCATGGACACTAATTCTACGTTAACACTTTGACTGCCACGTTGGTCATATTTCTCCTGTGACGCCACGGTGATCATTGGTGACCGGAGTGCTTGAACTTCTTACAATTGTAAAAATTGAATGAAAATTGATAGTTAGGACATTGTGAATATAACCGATAAATAGAAGATACTTTGAAATAAAAAGTGGCACATTAAGCAATTAAACATTTTTATTAGAATATTATCCTTAGTTAAAATTATCCTTCCAGTTGATTTTCGGATCAAATATGTGTTTTACTATCCTCTCACACATTTAGAAACTATCAAGAATGTTAATTGTGATTAATATTATAGGTTAGTATCGTAGACGAACATTAAAATAGCAATTTCATGTTAATCACCAAGTAATATAAGAGTGAGAAACTCAACAAAAATGGATTTATCATATTCTTTTCGCGTGATCTTCGTACACATATTTATTCCACCCTATATTTACGGTATCTACGGTGGGTTTATCGTTCGTTACTTACACAGTTTACCACTGGTGGTAGCGATGAAGCTGATATGGCAACTCCGATTAGGGGACCGTTGCTTTCTTGTAACAAAGCCACGACTACACCTGTGTCCGATGGTAAAGCCCATAACACACCCATCCAGAGGGACCTGTAATTTCCCCTGAAAGAAGACGCGTATTACTTTTCGCGAATCTTTATTTTTTCCATCCGAGCTACGAATCCTGGTTTCGGCACCCCATATATCGGGCATACACCAGTGCCATCTGTAGTCCATAATATATTTTTTCGTTATCGGCAGAACATTTTCTGTCGATTTTATTGATATATTGGATTTATCACTTCTTAAAAGTTACTTGTTGTCGAAACAACATCAAAACGTTTTACGCAATATATTTCAAACATCCAAACGATCGTATACTGTTTCGTGCTAAAAAATCTGTTAAATCCATTGACAGTGAAACGATATTTCATATACGGTTCTTACAAGAATTTATGTTATTTGAGACTTAGGAAAACGTACATACAGCAACCACGTGCACTGTGCGCGCTTCCGTTCAGTGACAGTACTTCGGCGAAGCGAAAGTGTTAAACAAAAGTAAATTTGGACGAAATTTTATGTAAGTTCATTATTTTATATACATTTAGCTATAAATTAACCATTGTCTAAGTTAAATCATAAAAACTATTACTTCTTTGATCACCGGTTATTTTGACCGCGGACGGTAAGAACGGGTATACACGAAGTGTCGGTAGGTTTAATGTTAAGAAGATATATCCGACAATCTTCTGGCTAAGTCATCCTTGATGAGTGTAGCACCAACGCCGCACATACCGCTATACGTGCACTGAGTTGGAATTACGCTGGAAATTGTTGGAAGGTGAACGAAGACATTTGGAAAAGCTTCCTGGAGGGGAAATACCGAAGACATTAATTCACCTTACTATGGAGTTCATTTTCACGCCGATGCCCATTTCCGTGAGCCAGTGGAGGTAATTCTCGCATGGTTCCCCAGCTGGTAGCAGGAAATATCACCTTTCCAGAGAGATAAAGCCAGAGAGTAATAGGAAATGGAAATAATTAGCGTTACTCTCTTACCTCGTAATACACGTTTCCCTTGTCCCTACACCAAACAACGTGTTCCACTTTCAGCTTCTTCAGCGGCTCCTCTAAGACCTTGGAAAATAATAGCGACCGATAAAACAGATAGAAGAAGCTTGTATCAAGTCTTCTGTCGTGCTACGTTGTACAATAGGGCATACAATTCTTTTTTCTCTCCAGTTATCTCGGTTGCCTGATGTCTGGGTAATTGGATGCGATTTACTTTGTAAACCGAGGCTATTTTATTTCTGTAGCTTCTTTAATATTCATTCGTTCTTTATTCTTCCAAATTTAATTTGTGCTTTGCTGTCAAATTGATAAAATAGTAAGTAATTAATATAATGGAAAGAGTAATAGTTAAAAGAAATTCTTGTTCTTTCAACTTGCTTCAGCCTCGTTATTCCTGTTTCTTGGCATTAAACTGATAAAATAATTGATGTACTAGTTTGATTAGATAGTTAAATTATTAGATATATAATTCTTCTTCTGAAAATAAAGTAGTGGATGATGTAAGAGATCGACGAGGTCAAACGATGTAAAACGTTATCCAGTATTGGAACTATACCATTAATATTCCGTTATTAAAATTATTAATATGCTATTACTGAAAGTTACATTCTACGTATTAATAAACGAGATTCGTATTTTATGTATCGCAACAACAGTTCATCGATATTCCAAAGCAGCCATATCATGGGCCTCTAATTGAGGCTAAATAAACCGAAATTACTCAACGATAGTAAAAATAGAACGAAAATAACGTTCGTCTATCAAACGAAATTGTAACATCGTAATAATCGAAAGAATACTCCAGTGTTGCGATAGAAGCACAATAAATTTCCATTTAGTGTAAAGATATCTTAATTAGTGCCCGATTAAATAAACTCCCACCGAATATATCTGAACGTCTATCATATCAATAAAAAACCATAGATAGCGAAGAGAATCGTATTATACGAATTGTTTATCCCCCGATCGGCTCATATAAAATATAAATGGAGTTGTGTAAGAGGCATTTTCAATTTAACGTTTAATTGCCTTCGTGGAATCTTGAAGTACCTCGAATGACATAAAAATTGTTATAATTTCGCTTTAAAATAGCAAATGACGTAAAGTTTCGCTAATCTTCGTTTAGATCGAACCCTATAATTGTAAACTATAACTTCAGACTTAAATTTTTATTGTGCTACCTCAGAATCCCAACAGAAAATCAATATCTTTCTATCTCATCGTAACGGTTAAGGATAAAAAGCATAATATACGGTTTCCATTGACACGAAAATCGGGTCTCTGTCAGTCACGCTGACCGGAAATGCCACGTCCTCGACTTCGAAGATTTCGCTTATCAGCCAAATCATCCTCGATATCGTTCGAATCGTCGTTATCATTCAGCCTCGACGAATGAGTCCTCGATTTCGTTTGCCTAAGTCGTACATCGACTTTTGGTCCAACTAGCAATTTTTCTGGTTTTTCGATCTTCGTGAATTTATCATAAAATATTTCTTCCATAATGTTTCAACAATTTCCCATTGGTTTCTATGATAATTTTTAGCAAGCTTTTAGCTCAGAAGCTATAAATAGATCTTAGAAAGAAGAAAAATATCTCGTCAAATAATAAACCGTCAAAGTACCAAAAATTTTACTCAGTTGCGAGATTAGCGATCATTCTACTTAAACGTTGAAATGCATTTTATTCTAAATTGTTCGGTGACTTCAAAAACGTATCAGCTTAGTTTTATGTTTCAATTAGAAAGAAAGAACGTAGGATAAATGTAAGGCAAGGAATGAAGGCAACAGAGATATGGAAGATGCCCAAGAAGGGAAGGAAATTTTCAAGTGCCAAGATAATTGCAAGACAAGCACGTTATTTTTTTTTTTTTACGAAATAAACATTTATTTTAACAAATCAACAGCGTAAAGACTAGCGTCTAGAGACTAGTCCGACATTTGTCTGACCTAGGTAACTAGAGGCCGCCAGGAATATAACGCGCGAAGGGAAATTTCGAACTCTGCCGCGATTTTTACGAAAATTGAGAATCGTTCTTTGTCTCCACCAAAAAAACCCCTCGCTTTTGAAGCAAATATTATTCAAGCGAGATGTGCGTGAAAAATGTCCTCCCTAAACAACGAGTTTGAAGAAAACCCTACTGCCATAATTGACAAGAATTCTGTGACATCGCGTTAATCGCAGTCTTGGTCGAAGATACAATTTGTCGGATACTTTTGTTTCCAAGTAGAAATATTTTTCAGTCGATCGTGCAACAAGATAACGTTATTGTAATAAGGAAGCAGCTTATAGAGTAATTTTTACGCGAACAATCGAAGCGTTCATAGATTGAAAATGAAAATCTATGAGGGATGAAATTTTATTCAAATCAATCATCCTGTCAAATATTACTGAAAGTACTTGGACGTGAGTTTTGATACTTTTAAAGTTCCTTTAAATTCATTTACCAGGAAAGCTTACTTCCGAGATAATTAGATGGAAAAGTTGTGGAATGAGAAATATTTCGAAACTTGGAAGCGCTAAAACTCCTATCGTGGAAAGTATCTTTTTCTTTTATACGTAAATACGTATATCTCTATGATTAATTCTAAAGAAAACGTACGTATACGTGCGTTCGTAGAAGTCGTAGAACTTATAAGAGCAACTTTTGAAATACCAGTTAAGACACGGGATTAACGATGATTATGTCCACGCTACGATTATTTTCTACTACCTTCCAACGTATTCCGCTTCGTGAATATTTCTGAAGTTGTTCTTAAAGTCCACTCATTAAGATAATTTGACGTTTTAATTTAATTTCATATTTAACTTCGGTCGATTCAACCGTTAATTGAATTTAATCTAATTTATCATCCGTTAAAATAATCAACTATCTATCATATTTAACATCTTATATCAAATATCGAAGTAACTCGATATACATATTTAAACCACTATTACATTTCCACGAAAGTTCACACTCTTCAGTTTCTTCGATCTTTCTCGACAATCGTATTTTCGACCAATTCAAACGCCATCGATGATAACATTAAATCTCTAAACGATCGAAAGCTAACAAATCGATTTCGTTCAATTCCGTAAGCATCTAATCAATCTCGAGTGCCAGTGTAGAATTATTAATTAATCAATGAATATCTTCAATTCTCATAAAAACCGGAATTCTAGAGTTTCCCTTGGCAGCTCCCCGCCATAGTTTCACACTTTGTCTTGTCACAATGTTTGTTTCACTCGTTTCGCGTCGCGATAAACGATCGTAACAAATTAGTCATCGCGATTAACTTGCTACCTTATCTTGCTAAGAAAAATTTCTTGCTTTTTTTTCCTTTTTTTTTTTTTTTTGGCTTTTCCCTCGATCTTCTTACGATCTTTCCCAGTATCTTTTGTCTCTTGTCTCGTTATGTACATACGGTGGTTTTATTGAATGCGTTAAGTACAGACCTACGACGCTTCCGCGGCTGTTTTTCTACACGAGACTGTTAGTCGGTTATTTATTTATTAAGTTAGTTATTTTTTATTTTCTGTTTTCTGCTTCTTTTAAGGCCATACTTAAGGAGAGGAGGAGCGTTTCGTTTAAACAACTTTCAAGTGTGTGTGTGTGTGTGCGTGTGTGAGTGAGTGTGTGTGCGAGCGTGTGTGCGTGTGTGTGTGTGTGTGTTTGTGAACGAGTGTGTGTGCGTGTGTGTGTGAGCGTGAAAGAGATTTCGACGATTGTAATACGATGAGTTCTATTAGAGATGCTCGATATTCTTATTTTCCAGCATCTTTTCGACAGTTTGCTTTGTTGTTTTCTTGTTATTGTTTCGATCGTAGAGATTCTTCGTCTGTATGATTCAAGAGATCACTGTGTTCGAACTAGTTTGATGCAGTGGTCCTCGTGAATTTTTTTGAAACAGATAAATATAGGCGAAAAGTTTTCTCTAAAATTTACGCGTACTTTTAGTATAACATCATGTCGAATATACATGTCGAGACTTAATGTTTTGGATGCCGAGTGTAGTATTTTCTTTTTTTTTTTCGTAGTTGAAAATTCGCAAGAATCGCTGCAAAAAATCTAGCGTGAGAGTAAAATGAGTAATCTAAAGGGGGACATCGTTGTTTTTGAAAACACGGAAGTCTCGTTGGAAGAAAACTGAGGAATTCGATAGATCGAATGTTCGGTAAATGTAAATAAATCGCAATTTTTTCTATTTCCAGATCAATTTGGATTTTATCGGTCGATCGTATACTCCGCGCAATTATTTTATTTTCGCTACACAAGAAAAAGAAATTATCGAAGAATCGCTCTATTTTCTGTTCCACAAAGAGAAGAATATTTCATAAAACGAAATGAACAAATAGATATGCCCGAAATGGAGACAATTTTATTCTATTTTCAACTCTCGCTGTGTAGAAATAAAAATAATAAATAGATTATTCTGTGAAATGAAGATAAATTGAAATCTATCGATCAATTGTATTCTTAATTTTTCTTATACGAACCAATAGCGTTAGAGTAAACGAATAGCAGAAAATGATATGAATGATAAATAAATCCTAGAAAATACTCTCTTATGAAATATCGAAACGAGAGAACAGCCTTGAAGTCTCTCATTCTCTTCTGCCCAACATTTCCATATTTTCAAAACACAACAGGAATAATTAATCGTCCCCATTTTTACTTTACATCAGTATATACGCCACATGGCGTGTCTAAATCTAGACTCGCGTCTATAAACTCGAAAGCGAATCGCACGACGATTTCAGCGTTGCGTATCGAGTATAATACCAAACTTGTACATATTATACATATATATATTTATATATATATACTTCATTTTCGAAAGACTATTTAGCGTTGGTGTTACCAAAGAAACTGAAAAAGAAAAAAAGAAAAAAAAAAGAAAGAGATCACCACGTTCACATGTCATGATTTAATCGTCATTTAAACGCAACACGTATCAAGGTCCCTCGAGTTTTTCCCACAAAAAAAAGTCACCCTTTTTATACCTTCAATCTCATTCTCCTTGTTTTTCCTCTTCATCCTTTTTACAGTATACCGGAAGGTTCGAAGTTGCTGCTAAGATATTTTTAGGAATCTTAAGGCCACGATACCAAGTTAATGAGCGATCGTTAAAACGAGTCGTCGCTACAAGGGATACACGCTATTATGGCGTCTAAGAGAAAGAAATCGCGTGATTTTTCTGGTTCACGATCTTTCTCAGCACGCAGAAAGCGACACATCGACGAAGAATCGTCGGTGCTTCAAAAATCTTTCGTTCCTGCTGATCGAAAGCATCTCCCTTCCAATGGACGAATCATTCTTCTCAGGAAGCATTTGAAAAATCAACTACCAAAAAACGTTCCTCCAAGTCTATTCGTTAATACTTTTCATCCGTCAGTCGTGCTACGGAGGAAACGAGGTGTATCGTCGGTTTAAAAAAATAGCTCTTTCTCTCTCTCTCTCTCTCTCTCTCTCTCTCTCTTTCTTACTTTCGCTCTTTCTCTCGCTCTTGCACTCTTTATTTCACTTGTATCACTCTCATGGTCGAATATTCAAAATGGATTCACACGATCACCGAGTATCAAAAGAGAACGCAACCTCGACTGAATCATTCTCGTCGAAAAATGGTAACATCGCTATATCGAAAATCACGCTACTACAACGTCAACTGTACTATATATCATTGTGTCAACGATTCTATCGATTAAACCAACCGAGAAAATACTTGTTTGTCTCCTCTGAGATCGAAGAATTCTACCTAAGTAACGTATTAGGTCGCCTAATAAGTTCGTTCACATTTCTTTCATATTTAGATGTTTTTAACTTCGGTCCAGTCTCATTCTGTTTTAGATATCGATGGATAGTTAATTCTGGAATATTCAAAACGTCAGACTCCTGGGCTGCCTTGTACTAGAATTTCATTCTCAGTTACGATTCTTAAATATGCAGCAATCAAAATGATATCCACCGAATCGTTCTTTACAAGTGCTTTTTCTGGGTTGGCCTTGATCTTATTGAAGGTTGGTCATTGGTCATCTTGATCGTTTATCGTTCTGTATTCGTAAAATAACGTCGTAGAGACGACGAACTTATTGGACGATCTAATTTAGGGTGTCCCGAGAGATTGTCCCATACATTGATCAATGAATCATCAGTCGCATAATTTCATTTCTCTTTCGGTCGTGAATTTGTGTCAAGTAATCCTATTATTCTCTAAATTATCAAACGTCTTGAAGATTCCCTCGCCGTGGCTGGTAGACCAAAAACAGAGAGAAACGCAATTCCAACGATTCAATAAATTATTGCTAAAATCTATCTACCTTATCCCATTAAGAAATTATACAAAGATACAAACGTAAAGCTTCTCTTATTATATCTTGCACAAAGATCCAACAATTTCTCATTTCCCTCGGAAATTATTTAAAAAAAAAAAAAAAAACAAACAAGGGACCAATTTTTGGGACACCCCGTACAACTCCAAAGCATTCGTTTCTGCGTGCGAATGAAAGCATCGGTAGTCAAAACGAGGGGTACTTTCCGTCATGTAATCTGGTCCTGTGGAAGAGAACAAGAGCTGTCAAAACAGCTCGACGTCTCCAGTGTGAGTTCTATTAAAATGTCCATCCTCGAAGGGAGCGAGATCGGCGATCGTCAAAGGGGGAACAAATATTATTTTCGTTTTCGGTTGAAAGGTTGATCGTATCTCCCTAGAATGGGGGCGAAAGATATTAGAGGCACGTCCTCTGTTCAGACCGGAGCGCTAGGTCGACGTAAGAGAGACGAGAACAACGAACGCCGAGGTGGCCGCCGCCATGGCCGACGAAGACGACGCTCGTCGACCGCGAACGATGACGTCTGTTCCTCGACGATCCCCAAAGGTCAAGCTTTCTCTTCCTCCTCGTCTATCTCCTCCGACGATTCGGAGGAAGAAGTGATAAGGGCGGTGGAGAGACTTGGAACCTGGGCCGAGTATGCGAACGAGCTCATTCGGATCCGTTGAGGATTCCAACACTCTGGCAGGGAATGGGATCCGTCCTCCGTACACTTTTCCGATTGCGATTTCTCCATGGAGCACAGCTCCATCATGGATACTCGCCTAGTGGGTCCCTTCTTGCTGTCTGTAACAGGGAAACTGTTTTGAGGGTTTTAAGTTTTTATGACAGAGGATTGTATGTTTATCGCAATTTCAGGTTTTACGTGTAAACTCGTGAATACAGTGAATTCAGAATAGGATAATCAGACGTTTTGAGGTTAGTTTTTCCAAGGATTCGATCTAACGTTCGATGACGTTGGTATAGGATTTATTAATTATTTATAATGGATCAACACGTTGACGCCGCTTCACGGAACAAACTCGTGTGATCCACCGATGGTACACGCCGGCCTCAACGTGTTAAACAGGAAACGATGGTTATTTAACGTGAACTAAATACAGTAATGTGCTTTCACGCGGACCACACTTTCTCGACAACGCGATTCACATTCTCCGACTTCTCAACTCACGCTGACTGTTAATTCGTCTTTCTCCCTTAGCATCCCTTTGTTTTTTTTCATAGCCCTACCACGCACGTGTTCCGCAACCGTTCGTTGCCAGGGTTAGGTAGGCTACTTTTCCGCGCAACTGTTCGATCGGAGGATCGACGATACATCGAAGGGCCTGTCTGCACTTAGGCTTTCTCGCGACATTGTTTATGGATAACCCGATATCTCTTAGGCTTTTGGTCCACGATGCTACATTAGTTATTATCAGGAACGAGAAACGGGTCAGACGAAAGAGAACGAGAAACGAATGGCGATTATGCCAACTATGTTATTGTAGTATCGTGGAAAGAAGAGCCTCTGGTGGCACTCGATAGTAAATACCACCACTTGACACTAAATAGTGTCGGATGACGGTAGCGCGTGGTTAGCGCCTTAGGTTGCAAACGTTCGGGACCCGGGTTCGAATCCCGGCGACCGCAGTCCGATTTTTCTTCCAAAATACAAAAATAGAAGAGAAGCGGCCGTGCCCAATAGCGACATCTACAAAAGCGCCTTAAGCGGTGCGCGAGAAAGACGACGACGACGAAGAGATTTGACGTAATGTGGGGATCATTTAGACGTCAACGGTCCAGGAAATCACGATCTCAATAATCAGGACGGGGGGGG